>NW_019154086.1:73724845-74017088 GCF_002288905.1 Enhydra lutris kenyoni | reverse complement strand
AAAAAAAAAAAAAAAACAAAAAAAAAACAAAGAAAAGAAAAAGATACATTGGACCTCATCAAAATGAGAAAAAAAAAATTGTGTTGCAAAGAATACCACCAAGAAAGTGAAAGGACAACTTGTAGAATTCCCTGTAGAATAGGGAGAAAATAGTTGCTAATCATGTATGTGGTAAGAAATATGTATTCAAAATATATACAGAATTGTCACTATTGAAAGTAGACAATCCAATTAAAAATCAGACAAAGAAGAAAAAAGGGAAAAAAATCAGACAAAGAACCTGAATAGACATTTTCCCAAAAAAAATATAAATGGCCAAAATGCATAAAAATGCTTAACATTATTAATCATTAGGGAGATGAAAATCAAAATTACTGGGAGATACCATTTCACATGCACTGGATAGCTCGAATCAAAAAAGTCAGACAATAATAAAAGTTGGTGAAGACTTGGAGAAACTGGAACCCTCATACACTGGCCATGGGAATGCAAAATGGTGCAGCCACTTTGAAAATCAGTCTGGCTGTTTCTGGAAAGGTTAAACATACAGTTACCATATGACTCAGTTGTTTCACTCTTAGGTACATACACAGGAGAAATGAAAATGTATGTCCACACAAAGATTTGTACACAGATGTTCATAGTAACATTATTGATAAGAGCCAAAAAGTGAAAATGGCCCAAATGTCCATTAAGTGATGAATGGATAAATAAAATGTGGTCTATCAATAAGCAGGATATTATTTTGCAACATAAATTAATAAGGTACTGATTGATATATGATGCAATGTGGGGAATCTTGAAAACATGCTCAGTGAAAGAAGTAAGTAGCAGATGAATCCATATGGTAGAATTCCATTTTACGAAATAATCAGAATAGCCAAATCTATAGAGATTGAATATAGCTTGATGTTTGCCTAGGGCTGTGGAAGAGGGGTGGTGAGTATCTGCTGATGGGTGCAGAGATTTTTTGGTCTGATGAAATTGTTCTAAATTTAGATCTTGACGATGGTTATACAGTGTCTTGAATATACATAAGGAAGAACTCTGTGGGGAACATGAATACACACACATGCCAACCAAACCAAATGTATTTGCGGACTGAATTTGCCATGCAGGTTGCTGAATCATGACTCCTGCTGGGGATGAAAAAAAGACAAAAACAGATGTTCTTGCCATTAAATCACTGTCAGATTAGTAGGAAAGATGAGAAGATAGGCATGAATAATTACAACAAAAGAGAGAATTCTGAAAGTAGGAAGTTCTGGCTGTATGATCAAGGGGAATGTGTCATGAAGGTACTGACCTTGAGAGAATAATTCTTCTTTAAAAAGAGAGTAGAACATTTATATCTAAATAAAGCACCCAAACAATCTAATTGAACTGTGTTGATATGATTTTAGAGGTATACCCTAAAATGCATTATTTTTTTTTTTGCCAAACAGTGACAGAGTGATTAGATCAATAATTTCCCAAAGCCAAGGCGAAATGCAAATATCAACAATAGAATGAACTTATGAAATATAAGTTTAGACCTGAAATTTTATTTAAAAATTGTTTAATATCGTAATTATTAGAATTCCAAGGAGTCAAATATTAAAAGTTTGATGTTGTGGCCCCTGGTTGGCCCATTCGGTAGAGCGTGTGACTCTTGATCTCAGGTTCATGAGTTCATGCCTCAAGCCCCACATTGGGTGTACAGATTACTTAAAAAATAAAATCTTAGAGTACCTGGGTGGCTCAGTCAGTTAAGTGTCTGCCTTTGGCTCAGGCCATGATCCCGGAGTCCCAGGATTGATTTCCCACATCGGTCTACCTGCTCAGTGGGGAATCTGCTTCTCCCTCTGCCTCTGCTCCTCCTTTTGCTCATTCTCTCTCTCTCTTTCTCTCTCAAATAAATAAATAAAATCTTTAAAAAAATATAATAAAATCTTAAAAAAAAAGTTTGACCCTGTGGACCTGGAATGGTAATTCCTCTAACCTCTTAGCTACTGTATGCCTCAATTAGGCACTCTAGCCACATGTCTGAGGTACTAAATACATACTTGCTTTCAACTGGCATATTTAGTAATATCATTAGTAATTTTTTTTTTTCCAGCAGAGTATAATTCAGGAAACTGTTTTTTACTCCCATTTTATAAAATGAAGTTGAGACAAATCTTAAATAGGCTTTATATTCAATAAGTGTATAACAATCATTAGAATTAGTTTTTAATTTTAAACCTCATAGACAAATCTTAAAGCATTCTTACAAAACTATTATTCTGAATTTGATTAGTGAGAACAAAATATAATTTGGGAAGCCTATTTTTCTTGAACAATTTCTTCTTTTGTTTATACTTATTTTCTTTATTATGTCTAGCTCAAAGATGATTTATTATGAAAGTTGTTATATGGAGTTTCAGATATTTCCCTTTTTGTGAAATGTCAATGTGGCGAAATTGATATTCTGATTTTAAAGTTATCCTTATTAACTGTGAAAATTCCTTAACAGAATCTTTTTCTTGAAAGTTTTATTTTTTTAATTTTTTTAAGATTTTATTTATTTATTGGACAAACAGAGATCACAAGTAGGCAGAGAAGCAGGCAGAGAGAGAGGAAGGGAAGCAGGCTCCCTGCTGAGCAGAGACCCCCCCCCCCCACCCGATGCAGGACCCTGGGATCATGACCTGAGCCAAAGGCAGAGGCTTTAACTCACTGAGCCACCCAGGCGCCCCTTCTTGAAAGTTTTAAAACATCTATGCAATCAGGTAACTGATAACTAAATATAATTCTCATAGATTATTTTCTTCCATGTTTTAACTGCTCACACAATAAACAATTCTGCTATAATTGGAGTATGATAGTGGTGGGTTGTCTGTTCTAAATCTGGCCCCAAGACCCTCCCACCTAACTCTGAGAACCAAGTTTTTCAGAATCCTCTTTGCTGTAAGGTTCTGGTTAGAGTTTCTTGTTGAGACTAATTTGTGTGAGATGTGAAAGATGAAGGTGAGGGGGGAGCTCTGTTCTTGAGAAAACATGGTGTTAAGACACAGTGATTCACAGATTGCTTTCGGAATTCTCACTTATGTTCCCAGTGGTTGTGGTTTCTCAAACTTTCCTGCAAGCGGCAGCTTCTCCATATGCCAGTGTTACAGGCTGACATCATTAGTCACTGCTCCTGATCTCTTGGCTTCATGTTTGTAGATCTTTATTTCCCAGCTCCTACTTCAATCATATAAGCCCTAACTCCTGCAACACACTCATTACTTTCATATTTCTTATAGTGACTCTCTTTTTATGATCAAACTCAGACTGATGTAGTGTTATTCTAATCTTTGTTAGTAATCTTTATATTATTATTTATATTTTTATAAGAATATCTTGTCTCCATAAGAATGTGTTTTTCCTAAATTTATCTCATTCATGTGCTCTCTCCTAATACCGATGTACCTGTCAGCCTATTCTTTATTCAACCATTGGAAATTTCTTAATCGTTCTTAAACAAATTTATTATCTGTTATCACTGATTATTATTTTTGCAATTAATTTTGGTGATAATAATGAGTTGCATTTAAGCTGTGTGTCAGAATCTCAACACATATGGTGCATTAATTTTTTTTTGCTCAGCCTTTATCTAGTGTGCTTTTATCTATATTTGAATGTAAATTTTCAGAGCATGACAATAAATCTGAATGACATGTCTCATTTATATTACCGACATTGTTATACTGATTCGATATGTTGGTAACTCATCAAACACCTGTCACTGATTATGCATAACCTCAGGAAGGCTAACAGTTTGTTAGTTCTATGATGGTCCAAATGCCCAGGGTGAAGCTAAAGTCAAAGAGAAGATTTTGGCACAATTCTGGGGAGAAGCTGAAAGTCAGTGCATCTTGAGAGAGCTGTGCATTGGGGACATCTCAAGAACTATTCACTTTTGGACTAGTTGAGGATATTAGTTATGATTTACAAAAAACAGGTGCAGACTCAAAGATATATACCATGTATGAGCATGTACAAAAGTTAAGGAAAATGGACTGGCTTCCTTAACCCCATTCTTGTTTAGAGCAGGCTTGTTTTAGTTTTCTTCTGAAGGTCATTGAAAGAGGCTTCTTGGAAACTTTCATTATCTATTCAGCATTTCATAGCAATTAGAAGACTAAAGAAGCACTTGTCATTTCATGTGAAAAAAGATGACATTTGAAAAAATAAAATATCTTCTCATAGTTTCAAGGTCACTAAAATGTTAGGGGAAAGTTGCTAAATGTGGTAAATGAAAACACATTTTCATTTCTAAGATGCCAGAAATGATACATTTTTATTTTCAGTTTCTGAATTATCTCTCTGTAACTAGTTTCTGAATTATCTCTCTGTAACTAACTCTGTAGATATTCAGAAAAAGGAATTATAAACTTTGGCAATACAAGTATTGTCTAGAACACCCTCATGGTTTTGTTGTGTAACCTAAGAGATAAACATTGTCTGAATTAGAAACATATAATCATGTGTGTAGGTAAATATAAAAGTTCTAAAGTCTTTTTATAAATCCATAGGAGAAAAATCTGTTAATCTGTTGCTTTCCAGAATGTATTTGAGATAACAAGAAGAGGCAGGGTGGGGGGGGGGAACTGTGGGGGGTAGGGAGGGAAAAAAATGAAACAAGATGGGATCCAGAGGAAGACAAACCATAAGAGACTCTTAATCTCAGGAAACAAACTGAGGGTTGTTGTAGGGTGGGGGAGTAGGGATAGGGTGGCTGGCTTATGGACATTGGGGAGGGTATGTGCTGTGGAGAGTGCTGTGAAATGTGTAAGACTGATGATTCACAGACTTGTACCCTTGGGGCAAATAATCCATTATATGTTAATAAAAAATTTTCAAAAAAAAAAGAATAAAATTCTTTGGCTATGGTCTATTGCAAATGGGGCTAACTAGTGACAACTGATGTGCTCAGTAAAAGAACAGAAAATCAACACAATTATTTATGTAAATGTTTGCCCCCCAGGCACTCTGGGAACAGCAGGGTCCTCTTGCCAAGACTGTTTTCCTAAAGGGCCTAAGTATTAATAAAAATTGGTGCAGATACATTAATCAAAAAGAAAAAAGTTTTTAAAGAGTTTATTTTTGAGGTTTATTGTCACTGTTCTTAGTGAATTGATAATCTTAATTGGATATATTTGGAATCAGTCCAAATTCTTATTTGGAGATTGAATTGTTTTAGTGATTAAACAAAGTAACTGAGGTCACCACCCTATTCAATAAGATATTTTTTTAGCATGTAATTAATTATAATCTCATTGTAAATCCTTTTGATTTAAAGATTAATGTTGATTCTTTGCTTCGATTATGCTATTCATTTTTTTTAATTAAAATTAAGGCATGCAACAGATCACCATAGAACTTCTTCAAGATGTTGATGCTATTCATTTAAAAAGACTGCTTTATTTTTTAGTCAAAAGCAATGGATTTAGCCTAACTACATTGATTCTGTTATATTATATAGTGAAAATGCATGGGGATTATGTCTTTTGTAATGATTCTTTTCATTTATAAATGTTAGTTCTAGCTCTTTCCTTCCAGGGGGAAGATGGAGACTGGGTTTTACTGTTGAAGTGAGCAGCGGGAGAAAGCAGGTAAGTGCTCCCCTCTGGGAACCTGCCTGCTCTCTCGCCTTGAAAGTGAATGTACCTCTGCTTTAATAGACAGCTTTGTGCTTGCTACTTTGCTTTTGGTTGTCTTTATTTGAGCACTGATCCCCAGGTAAACCTTCTCCTGGGGAATTCAAGGATCAAGACCTCTCTTATCCCAGACATACCTGTTCAAGAGAATTGGAATATTACATGGAGAAAATCATTTAAGACGTTTTCGGGGGGCAATACCCAGGTGAAGAATTGTTGAAAACTGACCTCTGTGCTGCAGAGCCAAATATAACACAGAGACAGATTTTAGGATAAAGAGGAATAATAGCTTCATTGCTTTGCCGGGCAAAGGAGGCTGCACCAAGATAAGGCCTTCAAAACAGCAAGCCCACCCAGAGGAAGGAGCTGGGAAGTTTTATAGGGAAATACAGGATCTAGCGGGTTTTGACTTGAATTTTGTATATGCTGCCAGCCTCATTTGTCTTGTCTTCAGGGTGGTATTAGGTTTCTGAAACAAAAGGCTAAGATGGGAGGAGGGGAGCTTGCAGAAGAGAGGAATAAGGTTACTTGGTCTAAAATCGAGCTCAGTTTAAGTAGTGCAGCCATTTTGATTTTTGTTTAACTTTATGCTTTTAAGCGACCCTAGCGCCGGATCCAGGAACTCAGAAGCTCCTCTCCACTCTCTGTCCGTGGACTATATGTTCCGCTCACCACTTCCGCTGTGGGCGCCATTTTCAATGGCTCAGCCTTGAGAAAGCAATATGCTATTGTGAACATGGCCATCCCTGACCGAACCCGATAAGGCCTCCATGTAAACTTTTAAGATTCCTGCGGATGGGCGTTGACATATGCTTGTCCTTCAGCTGCTGACGAGAAGCCTCTAAAATAAGTTCCCCTGTGTGTTAAAACTGCCACCTACCTGCCAGCCTGGAGTAGCCGGTCTTTTTCGTGAGTACATCCTTGCACTCTGAACAGGCTGTCTTCCGGTTTCACCAGAAAACCCCATAGTTATGAACAAATACTCAGTGCATTTCTTTTAAGCTGAGGCAAGAGGGGGTGATAATGTCACTTTTGGTTTTTGAACTTTTGACTTTTGAAATAATTTAAGGAAATAAACCTTACTGAATAAATAGGCTGAGAAAGCAATAACATGAAACCCATTACTTAAGGCTATCTTGCATATAAAATAGGGCATGGTTGGCAAATTTTTTTTACTGATACACACATTTAAATTTTTTGCAAGTTAGTGGGATCAGTTAAATATTTTAGAGTCTAAAGAGATAAAGGAGACATTCCTGAGCTTTGGCCACAGATTTCCTTATAATGGCAGATAAAGAATAGGAAGGGATAATAATGTTGAGACTGAAGATGTCATAGTGGCTAAGTTAGAAGGGAGGTTTTTTTTTGCCCCCCAGAGATGTATTTAATTGTTTCGAGAGAGAGAAAGAAAGAGAGAGAGAGAATGATTGGGGGTGAGGGGTGACGAGGGAGAGAATCTCAAGTAGATTCCATGCTGAGCAGGGAGCCCAGTGTTGGCTTCCATCTCATGACCATGATGAGATCGGGACCTGAGGTGAAACCAGAAGCCCATCGCTTAACTGTACCACCCATTTGTCTCCGCAGTTTTTCTTTTACTTTTTTATTTTTTTAAGATTTATGTATTTTAGAGAGAGGGGAGAACCTTATGTGTGCACACACATGCGTGAATTGGGGGAGGGGTCGAGGGAGAGAATCTTCAAGCAAACTCCTTGCTGAACACAGAGCCTGACTGGAACTCTACCTGGGGCTTGATCTCATAACCCCTGACATCATGACCTGAGCTGAAACCAAGAGGCACACTCTAACTGAGTAAACCACCCAGACACCACTAGAGTGGAGTTTTTATGCTGAGGAACTTGGACTTGATTTGGGGAAAAGGGATCAGTTCAATAATTTTAAATAAATTCTCATGACCCAAGTGCATTGTTCGTTCTTTTGTTTCTGATTTTGTTAAAAAATAGCCTTTGCTAATGGATGGAGAATTGTTAGGGGATGTGGTGGGGAAAGTGCTTCAGTATTAGAGGCTGGTGTTAAAAAACAGGTGTCAGGGGCACCTGGGTGGCTTAGTCGTTAAGCGTCCGCCTTCTGCTGGTCATGATCCCAGGGTCCTGGGATTGAGCCCCACACTGCACTCCTTGCTGAGCAGGGAGACTACTTCTCCTTCTCCCACCCCCTGCTTGTGTTCTTCTCTCCCTATCTCTCTCTGTCAAATAAATAAATAAAATCTTTAAAAAACCCCAAACAAACAGGTGTCAGATAATGCAGACCCCAATTTTTGTAATCAGTATTTATTGGTGAGTGATTGAATATGGTGGTAAGGAAAAGGCAGAATCCAGGGCAATTTCTAGTTTTCCATCTTGGTCAAACATAAGTGGTGGTGCATTTCGTAGACAAGGGAACATGGGATGAAAAAGGGAGAAATTGATTTAATTTCAGCCATGTTAGATTTGAGATTATTGTGGGTCCTGGAACTAATTATGAGTAATTGGCAAAGGGATTCTTCTTTTGACTTTTGGGGTGTGGTAACTTGAAAATCATATTTACATAAACAGTTTCTAGCAAACTTCTTTGAGACATTTGGTTTACAAAAACTGCAAAGATTTAAAACAGATTCAATGTTTTCCTGTAAAGCATCTTTATGAAATTGGCATGTTTCAGAATCAGAAAGACTGGGGAGGCCGGTAGGGATAATAATGATGTCAAACTCAACTGATACCTAGAATGTAGAAGAAAGGAACAAGCTTACTAAATCTACCAGATCTTAGTTTTCTCCAAAGTTTTTGTGTTGAATTAAACATACACAATCAGTATTTACTAACTGTGATGAGTTTTGACTTTTAAATTTGCACTCTTATTTAAAGAGGAATGTGAAAAGTGAATGCTCTTAAACAAATAACAAAAATGGATATGGAGAAGTGAAGATGGGATCTATAACAACTTCTGAAGAAATTAGGATCATGTGTGTATATGTAGGATTCCAAGTATATAGAGTCATATATGTATTCTGTCTATGCATCTACATACCTTTCTATCTCCTGTTGGTTCTGTTTTTCTGGAGAACTCTCACTAACTCAGGTCATTTAATAAAAATGCTAAGGTGGGCCCTGAAAGTTGTGTGTTTTTGAAAAAAGGTGAAGACAAATTTACAACTTAGATCTTGGAAAACCCAATCCTAAACAGTGATTGACAATAGATGGAATTTAAAGGAGATCAATTACCATTCTGAATAGAAGTGGTTCCATTTCATTTGAACAAATTTAATGGTTAATATTTATTTATTATTTTATTATTATTTTTAATTTTTAATTATTTATTTAAAAATATTTTATTTATTTATTTGACAAAGAGAGAGAGAGAAAGTGCACAAGCAGGGGCAACAGCAGAGGGAGAGGGAGAAGCAGACTCTGCTGAGCAGGGAGCCTGATGTAGGGCTCCATCCTGGGACCCTGGGATCATGACCTGAGCCAAAGGCAGATGCTTAGCCAACTGAGTCACCCAGGTGCCCCAGTGGTTAATATTGAAATATCTGTGTTATTAAAGTTTCACATTTTCAAAGAAAAAAAGTAAAGAATTGTATCACCAAGTTTCAATGGAAATATTGGTAGTATTTGGTAGTATTGCTGTATCAGTTAAAAATCTGATGTAACTTCACAGGTTGTTGGTTTGGCCTAGGGAGTCAATAAACATATTTAAATTGGGGAGAGGTAGGAAGGAGATGACCATTTTAAAATCCGTGTGCAGAAGTGACTAGATAATTTTATTTGGAGGAATAAACCTCTGCCTACTCTATTTTAGGACAAGGATTTATCAATAAGAATATTCATCTATTTTCCAAATAACCTAAGAAAATGCTTGCAGTAGTTTTACAGAGATTCTAATTGAATTAGGGTCAGATTGAAAACAAATTACATAGCTATTAAAAGTGATTGGTTAAATAAATAATTGTGGAACACTACACAGTCGTTAAAAATGATGCATTGATCTCTAATTATGACAATGTAGTGTTAATCAAATCTATATAAGAAATTAACATGTACTAGTAATTCACATCAGTTGTGCTGTTGGAAAGCAACTGTCTTTGTGAGAACATTTAGGTTAGAAAGTGAGAACTGGTGGCATGAATGTAGAGAACTGAAGAATCAATAGACCTGTTTCATCTGCCTTGCATGACCTCATGAAAGTAGAGAAAATGAAGGGAGTGAGAAGACACAAGGTTCAGTGAGTTGTGGAACAGGGATTGCTTACAAATCAGGGCCAGTGCAAATTCTTCAGCAGTGGTTTTGCTGAAGATCCATTTGGGAACTGGGATGTCCAGTGTATGATTTAAATGTTGGTATTACTGTGATGTAGACTTGTTTTTTTGTCTTTCTGCTAAATCGTCAGTAAAAGTCTATTCTACTCCTGGATGGTTGTGTAAAGTGGGCTTTTGATTTTGTGGAAATCAAAGAATGGTCTAAGTTTGATATGAGATAAGAGAATATATAAAGACCTGGAGGCTGGAGGCTGGAGGCAAAGGTACTTAGGAGAACAGCTGGGAACTCCAGGGAGGCTTCTGTACAGGGTTCATCTATAGAGTATGGATTTAAGGTTTGAGGCAATGATAATTTAGGTCTTATGGGGCAAGGAATCATTAGCTGCCACTGTCTGTGATACATAATATTAACCAGACAACATGATATGCATCAGTTACCATTTCCAGAGGAAGAACCCAACTACAGGGAAGATAGCAAAGATGTGCCAGCCACCAGGAATAGAAGTTGAAACATTTCTGCCCATTACATGTTGGTATTGGAGTTGCCAGGGAAAACACAATGCAGTGGTGCAACATTTTACTTAGAGAAGAGACACAGCAAGGTCATCATCAGTGGTGGACATTAGTCCCCCAAAGCCAGTGGGTCTCTAGGCAGCTAATGTGGGCAGTGTACCTACAGTGCACCTCTCTTGACCTGTCTCTTCCCCCTGCAGGAGAGATGTAGCAGTTCCGGGAGGCTAGGTACAATTTGATACAATGCTTAAGCAGAACAAAGGGGTATATATTGAGCTTAAATAGGGAAAGCTATGTCTGCACCAGGTGATGAGCACAGGCTGTGAGGGCTCTTTATCTCTTGGCAAGGAAGTGTTCCAGGCCCAATGTCCAGTATGTTCATGAGACGGCCTTTCTCCAAATATAGATTACTCTAAATAGTACTTTTTTGTAAAGTTTGAGGCTACACTCAAACATGCACATACATTCACATATACACGTAAAAATATTGAAACATATGCCAATATGTAAGTAGTGTTTTCTCCTAGAAGGTTGGGTTTAATTTTCTTCTTTATATTTTCCTGTGTCTCATGAATATTTTTTACAGTAAATGTTTCTTGTTTTCGGAGTCAGAAAACAAAGATATTTATATTTTCTAGAACAAAACAATCTTTCAGGAGCAGAGCTTTGCAGATTTTTTCAAGAATAGAACAATATCATGAAACCATTTTATGTATTCTTTATAAATTCTGTATGATATTTGATATGTATTAGATATGTTTTGTGCACATCAAGCTTTCTTTTCTTTTTCTCTTGTTGCTTTGCTTTAGATGGGTAAATTATAGCTTTGGAAGGCTGGATGAGATGGATGATATCCTACTCTTTTTTTTTTTAAAGATTTTATTCATTTATTTGACAGAGAGAGATCACAAGTGGGCAGAGAGGCAGGCAGAGAGAGAGATGGGGAAGCCGGCGCCCCACCGAGCAGTGAACCTGATTTGGGGCTTGTTCCCAGGACCCTGGGATCATGACCTGTACTGAAGGCAGAGTCTTTAACCCAGTGAGCCACCCAGGCACCCCTACCTACTCTTTCAATGTATACTTTTTCTTATGGTGCTGTCCCCATTTTCTAGGATGTCCTTCTTCCTCATCTTTCCAAATATACTTTGAATGTTACTCCCTCCTTGTTAAAGCTGTATCCAGCTTCAGTAGCACTTAATTGCTTTGTCTCTGCCCCCAAGGTGCCTTTTATATACCTAAAACAAAGTCCTGATCACATTATGTGTGCTTATTCTTATCTACAGCTGTTTTCTCTACTAGACAATACCACAAATTGCCATTTCATTCATTGTGGAAATATTGTTGATATGGCCAAGAGTTATGTAAAATTTCAAGTTCACCTCTGGTCTCAATTTCTTGCCATACTGAGTTTGATGAGAGATCACCTTGCCCTCTCACGTGTTCTCTCCCGAATTACACAGGGCATAGGACAAAAGTTTATTTTGTGTTTATATTCCTTTTACTTAGCACAGTGCCTGGCACAGAATGGTTTTTCAGTTTGAGTTGCATGAATAATAGGCACTGAGGGCAAGTGCTTAAAGTATGGAGCCCACACTAATTCAGTCATAGGTATAAGGCTGTTCCATTACAGAACTCACAAAACAGATTTAGAATAGGTTGAAGTGGGGCGCCTGGGTGGCTCGGTGGGTTAAGCCTCTGCCTTTGGCTCAGGTCATGGTTTCAGGGTCCTAGGATCAAGCCCCACATTGGGCTCTCTGCTCAGCGGGGAGCCTGCTTCCCTCTTTCTCTCTGTCTGCCTCTCTGCCCACTTGTGATCTCTCTCTCTGTCTTGCAAATAAGTAAATAAAATCTTTTAAAAAGAGAATAGGTTGAAGTGTAAGTATAATCATATCAACAAGAATACATATATATTTGAGTGGGAAAGAGGGGGGAAAGGGCAGAGGGAGAGGGAGATAGAGAATCTTAAGCAGGTTCCATGTCTAGGGCAGAGCCCAGCACAGAGTGTTAGGCGGGGCTCGATTTCATGACTCTGAGTTCATGACCTGAGCCGAAATCAAGAGTCAAATGCTTAACCCACTGAGCCACTGAGGGACCTCCACCAAGAATATTTTAAGTATAGTTACATGATTGATGCTTTAAATACTTCATACTTACTAAGAATGATATATGTGTTATACCATCCCCCTCAACATTGATATTTGTAAAAAAACTGATATTTTCTCTTATCTCTCTAGTGTTATATTTACTTTGTTATGCATTTAGGACTGCCCCATCTGTATTAAGTTTAACTTCAAAAGTATTTGGGATCTGTTCTGTATCCAACTCCAGAAGAAAACTGCTCTGTCCTTCTACTATCATCCATTATTATTATGTTTTTTGCAATCCATTATACCATGTGTAACTAATATTTTAGAATTATAGAGAAGCATCTGCTTCTGTTTTAATGTCTTGATAAAAGTGTTGTAAATATTGTGGCTGTATAAGATTCCTTCCCTTAAAGAGTCTGTTTTATTTCACCTGGAAAGTATTTTAATTCTTAAATCCTTCACCCAGATGCTGCATCTAGTAGATGAAATGCTTAACTTTTAATCAGCTTCTTTGTTAATTAGCAGTGGAAAATATGCAGCATTACATTTTTAAGAAATGGTGTTAAAATTCCAAGATAAACAAAAAGCCAGGGATATAACATTTACTCCTGTACCATACAATTAACCTTTTAGAAAGTGGTGTTCATATTCATTTAATTACTCAAGTCATGAAAATTATACTTAGAAGGCAGAAATAACTGGTTAGGGCCAGCGGGGAGTACTGTTCACATAGGCATGTGACTATTCAGTGAGCCCTGTCTTTTGGAGAGCCACCATCCATGAGATTGCCTCCTGATGTCCCTTTCACTCAGTGATAATCACTTTAAACAAGCTTATGAGAACAGATGGAGGCTTGCCCTTTCTCCATTAAGACATATATCCCAGTGGGAACAGGGAACAGTTAAGGATGTAGTAATAAACTCAAGTTGGGTTATATTCAGTTTGCTGCTTTTATGTTGGGGGTAAAGGGACAGAGTTAATTTATGTGCCTTTTCCTGGATAAACTTTGTTCCACAGACTGTTAGAGCTGAAAGTAGACCTTGATTATCTCATTTAATAACCTTCATTGTGTGGGTAAAAAATCAGTTTCATAAATGCTAAACATGTAACTCCAGGGAAAAATAATGTCATCCTAGATTTAGAATTCACAAGATAAACATAAACAGCCATTTCACTCTTTGTAGAAGACTCTCGGTGTGCCCAGAGTTTTGTGAATTATCAGATCCACTTCTGCCCTGACTTCCTGGCTGTACTAACTTTGATGAGAGGTCAACTTGCGCTCCCCTATGTGTGCTCTTGAATCACACAGGACTTAGATTTTTCTTAATTTCTCCCCCAAACAGTAGCTGCTTTAACCTCCTGCCATTCAGTTCAGCCCTATTCTTTCCCTTGTTTCCAAATCCCTATTTGATTTTCAAGCTGAGTATTTCTTCTGTTCTTGCCTTCCTCCTCAGTTGGCTTATAAAGTTTATTTTTTGTTTTTTGTGCAGACACAGTTCCCTTGTATTGTACACTAGAAGGTGTCCAGTGCCAACTATATATATTGTTAAAGTAAAATAAGCCAGTACATAAACATAAATGAAAATAGAAATAAACTGATTTTAATTCATTTTTATTGTTGAATGAATTTACTCTATTTAGAGCTATCCCTTTCTATTTAAGGGGCACTTCTGTTTCACATGACTTCTTACTTTTCTTTCCAACTGTGGTACTTGTCTGTGAAACCAAAGTTCTGGTTCATTCTGACCGATTCTCTGTGCCTGCCCTGAACAACTGAATGTGGCTGGCGGAAAGTGCCCAGTGGTGCTCACTCATTTCCTGTTCATTCTTGACGGTGCAGGCCCTTGGCAATGCCTGCAGTTGGACTTCCTTTCCTTGCCAGTGACTCACCTACTCTCTGAAATGTCTATTTCATGCTTTTTCTTCTTTCCTCAAACCTTTAATACTTCCTTCTGTCTTGTTTGTTCTCTCAGCTGATGAGTCTGCTTTTATTTTACTGATAAAATAGAAGCGAATTGAAGAGAAATTCCTCATCTCTACACCACCAAATCAACCAGCCCACTTATATCTGTGCCCATAAACTTTGCTCTCCCTGTTGCTCAAATAGGTGAATGCTTTGTGCTCCCATCTGAGGCCAGCCCTTTGCACTCGTGCACTGGGATTCCCTAGTACTTGGGATAGGCTTCATGCACAATGCATTTGCAATAAATACTTATAAATGAATGCCACTCTTTCCTTGGTGGATACAGATTCAGGGGCTGTCTAATAAGTAGAAGGTGGAATTTTATTGAGATTGTTGTTTCTGTGACCAGTACCTCACTGCGCTGGGGCTTCCCGTGTCTTCTCTGGATGCAGGTTGGATGTAGCTGCCATATGCATGAATTCACTTTATTTTAACAAAGGTTCCAAGTGCTGTGCTAGGGGATGAAGATAGAACAGAACACATGGCAGTATCTCTGTTGTCCAAAAGTTTGCTTTCTAGTGAAACGAAGCATTATTCTATTCAGAATTTAGTTAATAGGGGGTGCCTGAGTGGCTCAGTGGGTTAAGCCTCTGCTTTGGCTCAGGTCATGATCTCAGGGTCCTGGGTTCGAGTTCAGCATCGGGCTCTTTGCGTGGTGGGGAGCCTACTTCCTCCTCTCTCTCTGCCTGCCTCTCTGCCTACTTGTGATCTCTCTCTGTCAAATAAATAAATAAAATCTTCAAAGAATATATATAAAAAAGAATTTAGTTGATAGGTTTTGAGATATTTTGAATCTTTCCCTACGCTTATTAATCTCAATATTAAATTAGACAAATATAGATGGATATTACCCTTTTCTACTTGTCTGATTGTCTTTTCTTTTGGTGTATTTATTTAGTTTGATTAGTATTTTTTTTCTTTACAATGTCTTTATTGTCCTTTTACCTGAATTCCAACCACTGCAGCCGCTTTCCCACTGTACTTTACCCCATGATGTGTAATTAAGCTGCCCATTTTCCTATAATTGAAAAGGTTAAAGAATTGATTGTAATCATCACTCTCTGAGGAAAAGCAGCAGGAATAAAATTACAGATGATAGTTTTTCTTTTTTGAACCAAACATGTTTAATATATATTTCTTTTAAGCAGATTTCACGACTTATGAAATAGACATTCTTACCCATGCCCGGGCATTTAGGCAGAACAGGAAACAATCTTGTTCAGATAGATAGCTATTCTCTTCAGTAGTTTTAAAGGAGGAGAATCTTTGCCTCTTTTGCTGATGGCTTTCTGTTTTATAAATTTACAATTTTATAAAAAATTTTTCTTATATGTCATCTGGTTCTTTTCCGCAGAAATTTAAACTTAAGTTTTTGTCAGTTATAACATTTATTTCATCCATCTGACTTCCTTTCTTTAGTCTGTATAATTTTATTTCTCTGAAACTTTCCTTCTGGACTTTTTCTCTCAATTTTTTCTTTCTCATTACTTTTTTTTTTTATAAACATAACCATCTAATAGCAAAATATCATCCTGTTTATATTGCAAAACAAATTTTATTTGGGTGAAATACAGCAGATAAATTATATCTCCACTTGTATTTTTTTATTTTTATCTTTTGTAAAATTACTTAAATGGCCTGGAAGGGGTATTATAATGTCTAGCATGTTTTGACTGTATTAAAGGGTTTACAGTTATGTAAGAAATACAGAATTAAAACACATAAGTATAATCAAGAGATGGACTTTGGACTCAATGCATTGGTAAATTGCTGATTCTCCTCTTAAACTTACAGTCTAGTGAGAAGATAATATATGTTCATGAAAGATGACAAATGATAAGTCTTTGTATGTGGAATTATGTGTTGTGGTGTATTAAAGGTCTTCACAGGAAGGAAGGGTTAGGGTGGGCTTCCGTAACTGAGAAAGTAATCATGCCCCAGGTGGGAATTTGGTCTTAAAAGAATGAGTAGGATTTGCATGGGGAAAAGAGAGAAGATATTGTAGAAAAGGAAAATTTCTGGGTGGAGACAAGGGGCCTTGGGATTAATAAAATATATGAGGATAGTTGGAATTTTGGCTGCTATCTTCTGAGAAAGGCAAGTTTATTCCTTTTATTAATCAGGGTTCTCCAGAGAAACAGAGCCAGTTGTATGTATGTATGTATCTATCTGGACGTTTATTATGGGAATTGTTTCATGTGATTATGGAGGCTGAGAAATGCCACTATCTGCTGTATGGAAGCTGGAGAGCTAGAAAAACTGGGGGTATAATTTCATTCGAATTGAAAGGCCGAAGACCCAAGGTGCTAATAGTGTAAATCCTGGTCCCAATCTGAAAGCCCAAGAATCAGGAGTGTCAGTATGGGCAGGAGAAGATAGCCTAGCTCAAGCATAGAGATCAGATTTGGCCTTCCTTCACCTTTTATTCAATTGGATGAAGTTTACCTTTATTAATGAAGGGATCTTTACTCAGTCTACCAATTCAAATGTTAATCTTTTCCAGAAACACCCTGACAGATACAACCAGAAATAGTATTTTACCAGATATGCGGGTACTCTTTAACCTTGTCAGATTGAACCTGCAATTAACCATCACATTCCTTGAAAAAGAAATATTTAATTGATTCCTCCAAAAGCAATGTCTTTTCTGATTATTATACAGGAAATAATTGGGAGTTTTGGAGAGCAAAACACTTGACTAATTCTTTGTTCATTTTTGGATCCTTTCTAGCCATCTGTCCAAACTCACTCTTAAACAGATGTATTTTAATATGTATTTTCTCTGGATATAGTAATAATTAAAATAAAAGTGACAACAAGTCCTTCAAGTACTCACTAGGTGCTAGGAGCTGTTCTAAATGCTTTATAGCTGTTAACTCTCTTAGAAGAACCTTACAACATAAGTGCTACTATTACCTCTGTTTTATGTATAAGGCAAAGTGAGGTACAGAGAGATACAGGAGATGTTTGTGCTGTCTAAATGGGATATTTGTCTGATGTAGGGTGATCTCCAAATGTAGGAAGATGATTAGCTTGAATCCAGTGATGTGGCCAGTGAAAGGATTCACCCAAAGCAGAACAAAGGAGATACAAGTTTATTGAACATACTACTAGGGAGCAGAAGGCAAGACAGCAGAGGAGAGGCTGTCTACAATGAGGCAGTGGGTTGGGGCTCGTTCTTCCCTTCTTTCTCTCTTTCTTGAGTGGTAAATTGGGTGGAGGGGAGGAACAGAGGGAGAGAGAATCTTAAGTAGACTACATGCTCAGAAGGAGGCATGCACAGGGGCTCAGTCTCACAATCCTGAGATCAGGACCTGAGCAGAAATCAAGACTTGTGTATTTAACCCACTAAGCCACCTAGGCTGCCCTGGGGCTGTTTTAAAAGGGGGAAGGTGAAGAGGTATGGGGACATGTGGAAATTTCCGTTTTTTGATAACTGCTTAGATGTAAGTAGCTCATTGATCACTTAGGGTCTATGGATATTTTGAGGTGGGTCACCTGATGAGCCTGCCTGTATTCAGCCAGGTGGTCACTATGGGCCCTTTCTACATCCCATTGCTCGAGGCTGTTTGACTAAAAGTGGCCTCTGTAATGTTGTTCAGCATTATAGCCTTGTCAGCAAAGCTGAGATCTGGACTCTCATTGGTTCCAGAGATTGTGCTCTTTATTTTACTGAGAGCTTGTGCTCTGGACTTAGTCACTTAGGCATTTTGGTTGAATGCTGCACACTTTGGGGCTGAACAGATGTAAGCCATGCTCTATGTTTAAAGATCTGACAGCTCATGGCTAAGTTGTGAGACGTGGATTCATAGATTTTGAACACTGAGAAGCGAGATGACTAATGAGATCAGGAGGAATCAATGACTTCTGCATGGAGATTCCAAGAGGAGTTGGATAGATCATCTGGGACCAGAGAGAGAGAGAGAGAGATATTCTGGCATCTTACCATTGAGAGTGAATAGGCAGAGGTGGTCTATTAGTTTTCTAGGGATTCTCTAACAAAATGCCACAAACTTGGTGGCTTAAAATAGCGGAATTTTATTCTCTCGCAGTAGAGGAAGCTAAATGTCTGAAATCAACTTGTGGCCAGGGTCATGTTCCCTTTGAAAGTTCTGAGGGAGAATCCTTCCTTGCCTTTTCCTAGCTTCTAGGGGCTCCTGGCATTTCTTGGTGGTCCTTGGCTTGTAGCCACATCTCTCAAATCTCTGTGTTCATCTTCACATGGCCTTCTTTCTCTCTGGGTCTTCTCATGCAAAGGCACCAGTCAGTGGATGTAGGGCTCCTGAAAATGCAGTATGGCCTCATCTTAACCAATTTCATCTGCATAGACTCTTCCCAGTAAGGTCACACTATCAGGTGGAAATACTGTAAGTGGTAACAGCCCAGAGAATGTGTAAGTTCCATGCTCATCGAGAAAAAGGGAATAAGTGGGAGATCTTTGTGGGGAGAAAATGTGAGTTGTACTTAAAACTGCTTGTGTTTCAAGTGACATTTTTGGATTTTTTTTTTGATATGTTTTAATGACAGTATGAAACAACCTCATTTCCTTGGAAATATCACCCATTTTTAGGTCCTATAAAGTGCTTGGTTATTGCCATACAAGAAATTAAACAGGTTATTCCTCTGTTGAAATATACTTTCTTCTCTTTTATGAGTTTACAACCTGCAGCTCTGTTTTTCATGCTTTTCTGCAACTCCCTCTTCTTCTTCATAATTAGCATCACCGATGGCAAACATTTATTGAGTACCTATTACATGCCCAGCACCAGTCTGAGACTTCACACTTAATCTTTACAGCAATCTGATGAAAACTGCCCTATAACCTTTTCATAGGTGAGGAAACTGAGATGATTTTTTATTTCAAAGCTGCATTTTAATGAAAATGAAATATTCTTGGGATATTTGATCTCATAATTAGTAATGCAAATTTTAGTTAAAATGGAACCACAAGTTGTGCTATCAAGATAAAAATCAGATGAACAGATGCCTTACACTGGATAAATTCTCAAAAGCTCTTCAAATGCTACCTGGAAACAGAAAGTTTTCTTTGACTTTGATCACAAGGCAAAATTCAGAAAATGCTGGAACCTAAGAGCATAAGTTGTAGAATCAAAGATATCTGATCAACCTAGTTTATCAATTTGTAAATTATACTGTGCATTTCTTTTGGTGATAGGAAGTTACTGGGAACTTGGACTGCTGTTTGTTGTGTGTGTGTGTGTGTGTGTGTGTGTGTGTGTATAAAGTGTTACCTTTAGAACAGCTATTTTAAGCTTCTGTTTCTTCAAATTTTATGAGAAGGATTCTAGAAGGGTGACTAAGAACATCAGTATTGGAATCAGTCTCTTGGCTTCCCACTGTGGCTTGCTGCATGAATGTGGGAAAGTTGCCTAAACTTTCTGAGTTTCAGTAACTTCATGGAGATAAGGGTACTTAACATATGGGACTAGTTCAGTAATTAAATAAAATTGTATCTAGTTGCCTGTAACAGAGTAATTGCTAAATTTCTTAACTAAAATTTAATAATAATTAAAGAACATACTTTTACTTCATTATTTATGAATTTATCCTTAATGGCTCTCTTAGTGCTTGAATTTGTTGCTGCAATTTCATTAGTTTGTAGATGCATTTTAGCTTACCTTCTTTCAAGTCACAGAATTAAATGTGAAATTCTTTCAACTTTCAAATGTAGACATACCAGTGTAGGGAAATATGAAAGATTTAATTCATATAATTGCTCAGTTGCTTGTAATATATGCATAATTGTTTTTGTGGATTGCTAGTTATTTCTTTAACAATATGTAGAATACATTAGAGTTTGATGCAGTCAAGCGATGTGGCATTTCTAAAACTCTTTGAAAAGATCCATATTATTATTTAGACTGTTAGAGTGATCTCCATTTTAGGTAGCTCACTAAACTCTGGTTGAAGTATTAGTTGATAATGACCCCATAATTTCTAAATCCTAAGATAACTTACTGTTTCCTAATGCACATAATGCTTATTCATAATTTTTAACGGTAAGATTTAGCTACTTTTATAAATAGGGATTTTCGTATGTAAATAGATTTTATCTGTTTCAGATTATCAAATTTATGCAACTTGCATTTTCTTTTGATTTTAACAGTTCCTTCGGTTTGCCACAAATGTACATATTTTACATAAAATAATATTATTTTTACCTTCTAGGTCTTTACAGAAAAGTGACTTATTCACAATTGGTTTCCGTAAGTACCACTCCCCCCAAAGTGACTTCTTTCCCATGTGATTAATTTGGTTCTCAGTATCTTAAGAATCTGAGGAAGTGAAATTCTGTTAGGTGATTTATGATTTATTAAAATGAATATCAAACCTGTGGACATGTCTTAGATGAAAAAGTACAAGGCATTTACAGACAGAAGCTAGAAATCAATAAATGTTTGTTGAAACATTCATTTGGCTAATAATTTTTAAATTCTGTTAGAGTCTGGACTGTAGGGCTAGTTATAAAATTATCTACATCTATATATAAACTCAGTGTAGACTATGAAAGAGTCATATATAGTTTAGGTTTTGAAGTTTCCATAGATCTCCATCCTCATGTGTTTCTAAGTATTATTTCAATTTGACATCTCAATTACAGGAGAAGGAGTGAGTAAATTGTTTTCTGGGTTGATATATAAAAATCAGTTGCTTTATTCTAATTTTGACTTTTAAAAATATCTCAGATTATAGACATTTATTTTTCATACTTGTTTAGGTTTGTTTTTAAGTGACACAATTGTTGACTTACATTTTAGACCAGTATATGTTTTACAAGAATACAACTCTAAATTATTAAAAATTAGATTTTAGATTGCTTAAACATTTCATCCATTTATAATAGAAAAATTTATTGAAACAAACCAACAAAAAACCCCCATCAACCTCTGCTTTCCAAGGGATAATGTTAAAAGTCACATCAGGGAGGATGTAAAATCACTATACTTTAATTTCAGCAAATATTAATAGAAAGTGAAAGAGAGCATAGCTCATTTATATGACTGGATATGTAAAAGGTATTGCTTTCCTCAGTTTGGGTACAAAGTTGGTAATGGCTGAATTACTCTGTAGGAAGATAGGAGGGCAAAAAGGTAGAGCAAGGGAGGGTAATGGGGGAGAACACACAGCAGAGAGGATGTTGAGTCACATGATGGGGTGCATGAAGGGCACTTAGGGATAAGGATCTGACATTATATTTAAAATTTTCAATGCTTCAAAGTATAACTTCTTTCTTTCCTCTGGGTTTTCATCAAAGTCTGTAGTACCAACAATATGTTTTCCTGCGTGTATAAATCAAGAAGTGCTAGAGGTGAAGCCGTAGTTATTGTTTGAATTTAAATTAGTTCCCTCATTCTTTTTAATTAATTTGAATTTAAGTGTTCTCATTTTTTAATCTCTAAAATTTTAAAATAATCATCAATTTCACAGTATTCCCAAATAGAACACTTTGATCTTATGTCATTTTCAAGTGACGCAAGCATCATTTTAAGGTCTCTAAGGAATGCCTGGCAATGACAGTATTGTAGGTCTGTTCATAGTATTCCTGTAGTCGGTAATTAGCACCCTGCATTGGTGGTGTTTGTGTGTCAAAGCCCAGAGTGGTGTTAACAGTCCTGAGTGCCTATTTACTCCATGCTCTGCTGACAGGAAAGTATGATCCATTGGCAACTCACACACTGAATTTATGTCACTAATGAGTTATCAGCTGATTTATAGTGTGCACTATTACTATCCTGTGTCACAGGATATAGAAGTCAGACATCCATATTCGTATAGGGCCTGCAGAACCATTTGATATGCCATTAAGCATTTTAAAAAGAAAAGAGGATTTCAAGTGATATTAATGTTATTAGTGGTAATATTAGGTTGCACAAACTGTTCTTTTGTTTTTTTAATGTATTAAGCAACAATCATAAAATCTTTTGAAACTGGGCTTAGTTGTGATGAGGTCAACATGTATCCTTCGTATAATGTGGCACAAAGTTCACCTCAGTTGCTGCAGTGTAGTGAAGTTATAATGGGATTACTCTTTGTCATGCAGAATCCCAAGGATTTCTATTCCTTTTCAAAATGCAAATCTCAGGAGATTACAGTTATAGACTCTGTTATTGACCTAATTTCTCTGATGGTTTAAATCCATTCATGTTTTCATCTGAGGAATTTTATGCTTGTAATTGTAAGCTCACGCAGTGTGCCCTATATTCTAGTTCATGGCAACTTTGCTTCACATGATCCCATTCAATGACCTATTGGGCAGTTTGAATAATTAGACCATTAGTTATATGAATGCCTGCATATACTTGTATGCAAACCTATTTAAAACTGAGCTAACAAAATGCCTGCATTAATTTACACTATACGGAATGACTTTGTTACAGATTAGTTTTCTACTAAAAAAACCATGCCATGTCCTATCATGGTTTAAGATAACTGAAAATATGTTTAATATTTTTGTGAGGAAAGAGAATATACAAAAATACTTTAGAATACAACACTTAAGTTTACCATAACATTTAGTATCTGTGCAATTATACAATGGGATTCAAACTGTCTATACCAAAGCATTGGGATTTGCTAACTAAATCCCAATGCTTATTACATCAAAACTATATATTACTCATTTTTCTGAAGCTAAAGATCTTTTCCCTTTCCATTAAGATAACTACAGAATTTTGCTGATAAGATTGCATTATTTTAGTTCTGTTTATTGGTATGATTTGGTTTTGGAAGGAGACAGCCAGGAAAAATTATAAACTGTTAAAGTGAAGCATATATTGACCTTGTGATGTATTAAACTGAACATTGACATTAGCTTAATAGAAATGTGAGCAAATATTGTTATATTTGGTGTTCAGTATGTTTACTCATATATTCATTGAGGGATCTCCATGGAAAGATCTGTGGAGAAAATGAGGTTGAGATCCTTGTCTTCGGACCACATTTCTCCTCAGAATCTTCATTCTTGATATTCCATTGCTTGCTCTCCTTTCAAATATGTTAGCTGGCAGATGAGCTAGATAAATATTCTGAAAGAAAAACCTACTTATTATTTAGTTAAAATTATATGAATATTATAAAATAAAGTAAGGGCATGTTTCTATGATTCCTGGGATTTTCATTGGTTTATAATATATTCTTTCCTGTCTTTTTTTTTTCTGATTTTTTATTTTTAAATGAAAAAAGTTTTTTTCCTGTTTTTATAAATCAGTGTGTGTGGCCAGCCTAGCCAGTTAGCAAATAGATTTCTATATTTAGTCTCCTTCTTGAAGGAGATTTTCACTGGAAATCAGGACCTGATTTCTCACTTTCCCAGCCCCTTTTATGATGAGGGTCACTTTGGGACACAGTTCACAGATGTAGATAGAGGTATTCGGAAGAAGATTTTACAGGTAGTAGCTTTTCCCTGTTCTTGCTTTCAGTACTGTTATAATGTCTGGTATTTGGTAACTATTTTGTGAACCTGAGGTGCTGAATATATTTGAGAGAAAAGCCCTGTGAACTAGGAATCTAACCCCAGCAGCCATTTTTCTTATGTACAGTTTAACATGGTAGTGCTAGCCATATCTGAGTAATGAGCACTTGAAATGTGGTTTGTCTACAATAAGATATACTGTTAGTGTAAAGTGCACACTGGATTTCAAAGACTTAGTATTAAAAAAAGGAAATTAAGTCAGTATATACATTTTTTAAAAAGATTTTATCTATTTACATGAGAGGGAGAGAGAAAGTAGAGGGAGAGGGAGCTGCTGAGCAGGAAGCCCAATGTGGGGCTCAATCCTAGGACCCTAGGATCATGATCTGAGCTGAAGGCAGACTCTTAATGGACTGAGCCACCCAGGTGCCAACCTCTCCTCCCAGCTCATAGTCTCCATCGCTGTCTTTGTCTCTTTCTGTCTCAAATAAATAAATAAAATAATTTAAATAAATAAATAAAATCTTAAAAAAAAAAAAAGAAAAGATGTTATTTTTAAGTAATTTGTATACCGAACCTGGGGCTAGAACTTAGAGCCCGGAAATCAAGAGTCTCCTGCTCCACCTGCTTAGGCAGCCAGGTGCCCCAGAAAATTAAGTCAATATTTTTAATATTGAATGCATGATGAAATTTGTTAGATATATTGGGTTAAATAAAATATATTATTAAAATTAACTTAACCTGGTTGGTTTTTTTTTTTTTTTTTTACTTTTCTGGTGTGGCTCCTAGAATGTGTACTGTTAAATATGTGACCTGAATTTGTTTCTTACATTATATTTCTATTGGACAGGACTGCTCCTGACTTTTTTGCATGTGAGAAAGTGACGTTGAGGCCAGTAAAAGTTGGGCTGATTGTTGCTTACAGCTGAAAGCTTTCCTTGATGCTCCCAAAGGCCATTTCCAATCACTGAATAAGGGGATCATGGGAGTCATTGGTTGATTCTTTCCTACACACTTACAAATGTTACAGTTTTGACCGAACCACAGTACGATACAGGTTTCCCGCAGTAACTGAAAGTAGGAGTGAAACCTATAAAACATCTTGTAAGCTGAAATGGCATGAAGCAAAGAAACAGTTACCATTAATTTATATTTATGTTTATATAACACTTTTGAGCATTCCCAGACCCCTAAAATAAATGCTTAGGATACATCTTGCTAGTGGGTTCACACGATAAATTGAAATAAAGCCCACATGCTCACAGACACAGGTCAGAGTTATGGCATCCTGAGGCTGAGATGCTAGGTATAGTTCCCGGGGAAGGAGCCTGGTGGGGCTGCTTGCTCTTAGTGCTTGCTACAAAAAGAACGCTGACTGCTATTTTCACTTTCACCTTTTTTCACACAGGTGAAAATCCTCTTTAGATTTCTCTAGGTTATCGAAAACAGATACTGATGTAGGTCTTTCATTAACCAAAGTGGTCTAATGCCAGCTTTAGAAAAGCAAGAAGATGTAGGAAAGATGTTAGGATTCAAAGTTGACAGCCAAGGAAGAATTCTTGAGATATCTTTGGTGCAAAAAGGTGGTTTTATTAAAGCACTGGGACAGGACCTGTGGGCAGAGAGAGCTGCGCTGGGGTCATGAGGAGTGGCTCATTATATACTTTGAAGTTGGGAGGGGGCTAGGGATAGTGTAAGTCTCTAAGGAATTTTGGAAGCAAGATTTCCGGGACTTAGAGGGGGCTAGCTGTTGTTGGGAAAAGGTCGTTTATTACTGTCTAATAAAACCTGAGTCGTGAGCTCCTTCAGATGGATATCCATGGGTCATATGCTTGGGGGATGACTACCAACATATATCTTGGGGAGGGGGGTTAGAGATAAAGGAAGTTTCCAAAGTAATTTTTGTATGCTAAAATAGCCTTACAGGATCCTGGGGGTGGGCTCAGATTGCCTCTTGCCCTTAGCAAACAAACTGTCAGCACTGAGGCTGCTCAGTCCCTAGGAATCTCTCCCTGTCTGTTTCAAGGACTTGTCAAAAGGCTGTAAGTAGTGAGGAAATTTAATAATTTTTCTTTTGCCTTTGTTTCCCACATTAAAGGGATACCTTTATAGGCTTTACCACTTTTGTGCTCATCTAGCACTACCTTCTGGTTATGATTACTTTCAAACAAATGACATATTTTAAACAGTGAGCAGACCTGGGTGCACATCTCGGCTCACCTCCTTATTGTCTGTGGATACCATACATTACTTAACTTCTCTGAGCCTCAGATTCCCTAGTTTTGTTTTAAAACAAAAAGCTAGGGGTGCCTGGGTGGCTCAGTCATTAAGCGTCTGCCTTCTGCTTGGGTCATGGTCCCAGGGTTTGGGGATTGAACACAACATCGGGCTCCCTGCTCAGTGGGAAACCTGCTTCTCCCTCTCCCACTCCCCCTGCCTGTGTTCCTTCTCTTGCTGTATCTCTCTCTGTCAAATAAATAAATAAAAATCTTAAACAAACAAACGAAGCAAACAAGCTAGTTCCTGACTTGTTAGATAGTGTAAGGATTGGGGGATACAGTTTATGCAAAATGGGTAACTTGGTGCGTGACACCTGGTGGTTGCTTCAAGTGGGACAGCTCTTCCAATGAAAAGGTAGAGCTCAGTCTCTGGCAGTGGTTGGGTCAGAGGCTGGAGGGAAAGAGTTTGTATTGAGTGTGAAAGCCCATCGTTGGTTGTAAAGACCCGGGAGGGTTCTGTCTGCGGTGTGGGGCCTGATCATCCACAGAGGGTCCTGTCTGAAGCCCTCTACTGCCACATTTCTGTTTGCTCCTGCCAAGGCCAGTGGAGATTGGGATCCAGCCTGAGTAACATTTGGGGATAGCAGCAAAGCACTAGTGAGGAAAAACAGTGCAATTACTAATTTATAAAAGATGACCTTGTTTGACTAGGGACTCTGCGCAATTTGATTTGACTTTTTGGTCTGTTTTTCCAGAGTTTGTGCTGGCAGGTTGCTTAAGAAGGACCAGTTTTGCTATTATCTTAAATGTTTTAAGAGGAAAGGGGAAAGATGAGAGGAGTAAGAGCATAGTAGTAGATAGTATTGTTACTGACGTGGGAGAGAAGTGGGCGGCTGGCAGGTGCTCTTGGAAGGAAAAGGGCATCCACAGAAACACTCATAATTACATAAATGCATCCTCACCAGCCGCCACACGTTCTACTCAAGGCCCGAAAAACATCCACATGGATAGCAATAGCACTGCTGAGATACATGATTTAATAAGAGAGTCGCTGTAATTGCAGTCAATATCTCAAATGTGACATTCTAAGAGGAGCACAATTGGGAGAGAGAAGGGTTTAAAATGGATTAAAATTTAAACAATTCCCAATCAAATGAAAATGTTCTGGGAATAGTGCCAGAGTGTATTGTTGAATTGGTTTTAATATAAGCATTCTAAATTTAACCAGCTGGAATTATTTGCATTTTTCTTGAAATTATATATGCAGATATGTTGTATGGATATTTAAAATACAATATTTATTCTTTAAAAAAAACCCAAAGCTTGTTCTTGGTGCCTGAGGTGTCAGAGTATATATTCAGAATATAGAATTACTGAATTTCAAGATGGGATGGAATCTTAGAGGTCAGTGAATACAATTTCTTATTGATAGAAAATACATCTGGGGAAACTGAGGCTTCAAACCAGCAACTGAGTAGCTAAGACAGGCCTGAACCTAGCTCTGCTCATGTCCAAATCAGGGCCTCTGTCCACAACAGCCAGCTGCCTTCTCAAAAAAAAAAAAAAAAAAAAACAACCACTGAAAGGCTGGTTGCCGAAAAGCTACCAGCGGGAGCCCTGGGAAAAACTTGTAAACTGCCAAAGAGGTGGCATATGAAAACATGAAAATAAAAAGTACAAGTTTGAAATTCTGGCAAAATATAGGAGAAGATGGGAAGTCAGAGAATAAATTACATTCCTCCTTCATAATCATAGGTGGCCGGGTCCTCTTCTACTCTGAAAACCAGCAAACTAAATCTTTGTCCCTGATGGCCTGAATTGGGTGTTTGCCAGGAACCAAGCCGTCCCTGTGTGGGAGTGTATGAATGTGTACATAAATGTGTGAGAGTGTAAAAAGACGTGTACCGTGTCTCTCTCTGCATGTGTGTGTAAGAGTGTGTACAGGTCTGTGTGTGAGTATGTGTGTAGCTATGCAGAGGGCTCAGAAGAAAAAAGGACTGGCTTTCTTCACCCAGTGCACATGCCGAATGTATAGCCAGAGGCATTCCAAAGTGGCTCTTGTTTAAAAACAAAAAAATCTGAAGATGGGAACCAGAATAAGAGGAATATGTGTGGTGGTGGATGTCCTATGATTAGATGAGATTTTCATCTCCACGTATTATTCAAATTCTTTTTTTTTTTTTTAAAGATTGTATTTATTTGTTTGACAGAGAGAGAGATCACAAGTAGGCAGAGAGGCAGGCATAGAGAGAGAGGGGGAAGCAGGCTCCCTGCTGAGCAGAGAGCCCAATACTGGACTCAATCCCAAGACCCTGAGATCATGACCTGAGCTGAAGGCAGAGGCTTAACCCACTGAGCTACCCAGGCGCCCTCAAATTCTTTTTGACCTTTGGGAATAGGGATGACCTTTAGCTTGCTTTTATCTGCCTGATAGTACCTAGTGTGATGTCTTGTTATACTTGGTCACATACGTTAAATGTATTCTTTCCATTATTGTGTTCCTGTTCACAGTTATTCCACAGTTACAAGTGTTGGCCCTTCGATTCACTCATTGGTTTGATCACTAGGTAGCACTTCAAATTTCCAACTCAAATCCTTCAGTTTTGGGAAATTTACTGGATTGTTTTTTTAAAATCCCCTTGTCTTCAGGTTTTTGTTTTTTCTTTCTGGAACTCTTACTATGTGTTGAATTCCCCGTAGTCATTGTTATTTGTTTCTCCTTTTCCTCATTTCCATCATTTCTCCTCTATACTTTTTGAGCAACTTCTTCAACTTTATTTTAATGTATATTTTGAATATTTTATTTCTAACATCCTATTATTTCAATGATGGTTTTTTAAAATTTAGTTTTGTTTCCTTTTCTCTATTTTTTTTTTCTTTAGGGATCGTCTTTTCAATTTCTGAGAATATTCAGTATAGTTTATTTAAGTTTTCTCTGCTTTCTGCTTTGTCTCCAATCTCTGATTTTGTTAGAGGGTTTTCCTCAATATCAAGTGGTTTTTGACTATCTGTTCATATTTGAGAGTAAGGCATAACAAAGCTGATCGGAAGCTTTGTGTGTGTATGTGCGTATGTGCCTATGTGAGTGCATGTATATGTGCATGCATGTGTGTATGTGTGTGTGTTTTATCAAAGACAGAGTTTATTGAGTAATGGGCTTCAAAATGGTGGTCTCAGCCTGGTCTGTTTCACTGAGCTTGTTTCATTATCAGAAGGTTTTTGTTTTTTGTTCTTCTGTTGAGATAATTACTTTTCTCAGAGAGAAATCCTCCAGTGTGATATCTGAGGAAGAGAAGCCTGGCTTTCATTGTTCTCAGTGCAAAGTGGGAGCAAGGGCTTTGCAAGTCAGCCCTTCATATATGGGCTCTCGCTTGTTCACCCCATTTTTATCCTGTCTTGGTCCATTCAGGCTTCTATAACAAAAATACCGTAGACAGGGTGGCTTAAATAACAGACTTATTTCTCAAAGTCTAGAGGCTGGGAAGCCTAAGATCAAAGCCCTGGCAGATCTGGTGTCTGGTGGGGGTTCATTTTCTGGCTTTTAGATAGCTACTGTCTCACTGTTTCCTCGTGGTGGGGGGTGGAGTGGATGAGAGAGGCAGAAGAAGAGAGAGAGGGAGGGAGGGAGAAGGATAAAAAAGGAGGGAGGGAAGGAGAGAGCAGGGAGCAAGGAGTGGGGACAGAGGAGGAAGGGAGAGGGGGTGCATCTCTTTCTTATCTCTTCTTAGAGGGGTGCTCATCCCATTCATAAGGGCTTTCCTCTCATGATCTATTACCTCTGAAGGGCCCCACCTCTAAATACTACCACACTGGGGATCAGGCTTCACACCATATCTGAACGTGGTGGTAATGCAAACATTCAGTCCATAGTACACCCTCAGCTGTGTTCAGTGTCCCAGAGGAATCTGCATCAGCTTCTCCGTAGAATACTTCTGTGACTTTTATGATGCAAGAAGTTGGAAGATCAGTCACTCAGCTGCATGCAGTGGGAATAAGGAGAGGGATTGGGAGGTCTGATGGGTTCAGTATACCCGTCTCTTCTTTGTGCCCCCTAGTGCCTCTAACTCCTGGGACTTCCTGGGGTTCTGTTGAGTCAGTCAGATGGCATTCTAAGACCACCTCCATGCCGTGGCATCTTGACATCTCTTTTCCTTCTCTGATGTGCTGTATCAGTCTCAACTCACTTTTTCCCGGCTTTCAAAATTTTTCTGGTTGTCTTCTCTCCAGTTTTCTTTTCCTTGGGATATCCGCCCTCTGCCATGCCCTTAAAATGTCATGACTATACTTTCAGTAAAGCGTGGTTAAGAAATAGAGTAAATGTATTCATTCAGCCTTCAGCAAGCCGTGTTTTACTGGAATAGATCCCCCAACTACGAAGCCTGTGGCAGATGAATGAATATATTTAAAGCTATTAATACACATTGACATTTAAAAATTAAAAAAAATATTTTTAACAGCTTCATTGGAGAATAATTGATATCTAACGAGCTGCACTTAAAGTGCACAACTTTATTCCTTTTGATATATGTATATGCCTGTGAAATTATCATTATAATAATAAAAATGTCCAATGCCCACAAAAGTTTCCTTATATCCCTAGTGTATTGTATCTGTAGATTGTATTGGGGAGAGTTGGCATCTTAACAATATTGAGTCATTTGGCCCTTGAACATGGTATATCTCTCTATTTATTTAGGTCTTTTAAAATTCCTCTCAGTAATGCTTTGAGGTTTGTAATTTATATGTCTTGTAACTTTTTTGGTCAGAATTATCCCTTTGTATATCATATTATACTTAAAGTATTGTAAGTATCTTGTTTACTTTATAGTATTTAACTGGTATTCAAAAAATTTCAATTTCTTACTGTTCATTTCTAGTATATAGAAATATAACTGAGAGTTTCCATTTTGAAATGTATTGTACAACATTGCTACACTCATTTATTCTTAGAACTTCTTTTTGCATATTCCAGAAGATTTTCTGTATGAAAGTTTATGTTGCCTGTGAGTAAAAATAGATTTCCTTCTTTTTTTCCTCAATCTGGATACCTGTTATTTCTTTATCTTGCCTAATTACATTGGTCAGAACCTCCAGGCCAACAGTGAATGGTGGTAGTGAGAGTGGGCTTTCTTAACTTGCTCCTGATTTGAAAAGGAAAGCCTTTCAACTTTACCTATGATCTTAGCTACAAGCTTTCCACAGATTCACTTTATCAGATTGAGGGAATTCCCATTAGTTATGAGTTTTTTAAGAGTTTAAAAAATTTTTTAATCAGGAATAAATATTGAATTTAGTCAAATGCTGTATTTGTGGCAATGGAATTGATCATAGGGTTTTTCTTTTTTAGTTCATTAGTATGGCAGATTATGTTGATTTTTTTCAGATTTTAAAACTGCTTTGCATTTTAGGGGTAAACCCACTTGGACACAATGTATTATCTTTTATCTAAAAAAACATATTGTTGCAATCTATTTGTTACACTTTTGCTTAGAAAGTGCATATATTTTCATGAGGGATATTGATACGTAGTTTCTTGTAATGTATTTGTCTTTATTTGATATCAGAGTAACACTGGCCTTACAACTTGGATTAGGAAACACTCTTTTCAATTTTCTGGAAAAAACTGTGTAGAATTAGAATTATTTACTCTTAAAAGTTTGGCTATCGCCAGTAAAGCCAATGGGGCCTGAAATTCTCTTTGTGGGAAGGTTTTTAACTATAAATTCAATATCCTTAATAGATAAAGGATTATTCCAGTTATCTATTTTTTCTTTTACTTATGATTTTATTTTAGGTAATCTGTATACCCTTTGTGGGGTTTGAACCCACAATTTTGAGATCAAGTTACACACTCCACTGACTGAGCCAACCAGATTTCCCTAGTTATCTATTGCTTTTTGAGTGAGATTTTATCATTTTGATTATTACAGAAATTGTTAATTTCATTTAAGTTGTTGAATTTATAGGCCTAAATCTATTAATAGTATATTTATAATAGTTCCTATTATATTTTTAGTATCAATAGAAAGTGTAGTGGTTTATTTTGATGTTTATTATTTTTTTTAAAGATTTTATTTATTTATTTGATAGGGAAAGAGAGACAGTGAGAGAGGGAGCACAAGCAGGGTGAGTGGGAGAGGGAGAAGCAGGCATCCTGCTGAGCAGGGAGCCTGATGTGGGGCTCCACCCCAGGACCCCGAGATCAAGACCTGAGCCAAAGGCTGATGCTTAATGACTGAGCCACCTAGGTGCCCTGGTAATATGTGTATTCTTTATCCTTCCAGTTTAACTAGGGTTTTATTGAATTTATTGATTACTTCACAAAGAACCAGCTTTTTTTTTTAAAGATATATTTTTAGAGCAGTTTTAGGTTTATAACAAAATTGTGAGGATGGTACATTTCTTTATACCTCCGCATCCACCATTTATACTCCTCTACTATCATCATCACTCACCAGAGTGACACAGAGTTACAGAGGATGAACCCACACTGACATATTGAAATCACCCAAAGTTCATAGTTTACCTTGGGGCTTACTTTTGATGTTGTATGTTCTATGGGTTTGACATAGATACAACAGGTGTAATGACATAGATACTTCATGCACTGCCCTAAAAGTCCTCTGTGCTCTGCCTATTCCTGCCCCTACCCAATCTCTCATAACCACTGATCTTTTTATTGTCTCTGTAGTTTTGTCTTTTCCAGAATGTCCTACAGTTGGTATTATACAGTACATAGACTTTTCAGATAGCCTTCTTTCTTTTAATAAAGTGCATTTAGATTTCTTTCATGGTAGCTTGTTTCTTTTTACTACTAAACAGTATTCCATTATCTAGATGTACCACAGTTTTTTTGTTTTCTTTTAATTTAAATTCAATTAGCCAACATGTAGTATATCATTAGTTTTTGATGTAGTGTTTAGTGTTTCATTTGTTGTATATAACACCCAGTGCTTTCGTATCACGTGCCCTCCTTAATGCCCATCCCCCTATTACACCGTCCCCCTACCCACTTCCGCTTCTGCAGCCCTCAGTTTGTTTCCCAGAGTCAAGAGTCTGTCATAGTTTGTCTCCCTGTCTGATTTCTTCCCACTCAGTTTTTCCTCCCTTCCTGTATGATCCTTTGCACTATTTCTTATGTTCCATATGAGTGAAACCATATGATTGTCTTTCTCTGATGGACTTATTTCACTTAGCATAATACTGTCCAGTTCTATCCATGTCAATGTAAATGATAGGCATTCTGGATATACCACAGTTTATCCATTTACTTATTGAAGGACACACTGGTTGCTTCTAAGTCTTGGCAATTATGAATAAAGCTAGTTTAAACATTCATGTGCAGGTTTTTGTGTGGGCATAAGTTTTCATCTTCTTTGGGTAAATACCAAGAAGCTGGGTTCTATGGTAAGACTATGTGCAGTAGTTATAAGAAACTGTGAAACTGTTTTCCAAAGTGGCCATACCATTTTTCGTTCCTACCAGTGAAGAATGAGAGTTCCTTGACAGCATTTGGTGTTGTCAGTGTTCTAAATCTGGACCATACTAATAGGTGTGTGGTGCTATCTCATTGTTGTTTCAATTTGCATTTCCTCAATGGCATGTGATGTGATACATCTTTCTAAGAACCAGCGTTTGAGTTCATTAATTTTCTCTCCTGATTTTCTGGATTTAAAAAAATTATTGATTTCTGCTCTGATCTTTATTTTTTTCCTTCTTACTTTGGATTTTGTTTGCTGTTTTTTTTTTTTTTAAAGATTTTAAAAAATCTTTAAGTAATCTCTATGTCCAGTATGGGGCTCAAACTCACAACCTGGAGATCAAAAGGTGCATGCTTTACTGACTGAGTCAGCTAGGCACCCTTCTCTTCCTAGGTTCTTTTTTTTTTTTTTTAGAGACTTATGTAATATCTTTTTTTTTTTTTTTAAAGATTTTTATTTATTTATTTGACAGACAAAGATCACAAGTAGGCAGAGAGGCAGGCAGAGAGAGAGAGAGGAAGGGAAGCAGGCTCCCTGCTGAGCAGAGAGCCCGATGCGGGGCTCGATCCCAGGACCCTGAGACCATGACCTGAGCCGAAGGCAGAGGCTTAACCCACTGAGCCACCCAGGTGCCCCTCTTCCTAGGTTCTTAAGATGGAAGCTGAGTTCACTGATTGAAGATCATTCTTTTCTAATCCAGGCACTTAATTCTGAAAACTTATTCTAAAGTACTGTTTTGGAGACATCATAAATTTTAATTTTGATTTCTCACTTCACTGTTTTTTAAACATATTAAGTTCCTTAGGCATTTTAAAGCACAGTAATATGTTGAATTTGTTTAACACTTTGCATTTTCCAGGATTAAAACAAAACAAATTTTTTTTAACCTCATTTTATTTCAGGTTAAGTTGAAACAAGCCCTTAATACATCCTCAGTTGATCAGTCAGTCATTTAGCAAATATTTGGTGAATGCCATACTTTGTGCCAGGTACTAGGGATATGCTAGCAAAGAAAGAGAGTCTTCTCTGTCAAGGAGTTTATTTTATTTCATTTTTAGTGGAAAAAGAATTTTAAAAAATGAGACAAGGAGGCGAAATGAAGTTAAGTGTTTCACTGAAGATCACACACCTATACAGGTTAAATCCTAATCTTTCAACCACAATTTCATGGTCTCTTTCTTACACCATTAACACTTCAGAACGTTTTTCATTAAATATAAAAATAGAAAGGTATCAATATAATATATGCATATTATTAAAACCAGGTAAGATAAAGAACCTTCAGTAAAACTACAGATTATAGTTTGCTTATGCTGATGTAAAATTAACTAAGTAATTACAGATTCAATAAAAAAGGATGTAAATAGTATTAATACTACTGATTGGGAAGAGGAGAACTAGTCTACCAACAAACATTTGTTTTGGGAAAATAGCTTTATCTTCTGGTTTCCAGTTTCCACATTTCAAAACCTGCAGTTAGGTCAAATGATCTTTCATTTTGCTTCTAACTTTCAGATACTAAACCCAAATTTCAAATATTTGTTGAGTATTCACTACAGTGCTCTGTTAGGTATTCGAAATAAGGTACTTAGACACAATACTTGTACCAAAAACAGTCTAGTTTAGGAGGCAAGAAACATAAGGAATATTTTAGAATGCCAATATGAGTGATATAGGCAATATTGATCTGGAACAACTGGGAATCATTTCTCTCTCTAGGGCACATTTGACATGTCTGGAGATGCTTTTACTTGTCTTGACTAGGGGGATGGTGACTCCTATTGGTAGAGTGACCAATAGAGTGGAGGCCAAGAATGTGCTAAACATTATGCAGTGTACAGGACAGCCTTCACACAAAACTTATGTGGACCAAAATATTAATAGGGTTGAGGTTGAGAAATGGCTCTAGAAATTCAGGGGGAAGACCACTGTGGGAAGGAAAGATAGGAAAGTTTCACCAAGGAACTGTGTTTTTCCATGAACTTCTAACGTGGTTACATCTGGAGAAACACAGCATAAACAAAGTTATGGAGAAGGGAATCAGCATTGTTTATTTAGAGAACAGTGAAAAACCCAGTGCCGTTGGAGTTGGGGGCTCACATATCAGATAGGAAGTTAGATTGGTATTGTATTTTGGAAAACCTCAAATGCCAAGATCAGAACTTCTTATTTTATTTATTAGAGAATAGGGAGCCATTCGACGGGCATCCTTGAGAGAAAGCATTATTTTAGTTAGATGAATCTGGCAGTGGTCTGAGGATCTCTTGTAGTGGAGAGGCTGAAAGACTATCAGGAGGTTATAACAATCCAGGCTTGAGGTATTGAGTATTAATTCAAGCAGAACTTGACTTAACCATGATGCTTATACCACATGTTCTAGTCTAAATTCAATTACAGATTAGGGTAAAGCCATTCAGTGGCAGTAGTGCCAAATCATGTTTTCACACAAGTGTGTAAATAATCAGTTCTGGTTTGTAAGTGATGTGGACTTTCTACACTATGCAGTTTTCCTCTTGTGTTTATATCCAGTGTGTTAAAAAAATTGTGATTTTATTTCACAGACTGAAGTGATGAAAACTTTCATTTGAGAACATCAGCTTTTATCATTTATTTTATTTTGGGTTCTTTCTGTTCCTAGTCCCTATGGTCCTTCCAGAGTGGTGTTCTCTAAACTCTGGGTTCTGTAAATCGGTGTATTAATACATTGCTTTGTAAGTTTGCCACCATGTTGGTTTCCACTTGCCTAGGCAAAAAATAACTACCAAAAAGTTCATCCCTCAGGCTTTCAGTGGAAGGTGAGGTGAAAATATTAGGAAATTTCTCAGTGTGTTTAAGTTTAATTATTGGCTTATATCAATAAGGTCAGTGCAAGCAACAAATTTTCCTCCTTTTTTCTTTTATTTCCCACTGCTCTGATCCAATAACTGTCCCTAATTACATCAGTATAATTAATGTATTCAAACTTAGATTTGGGAAAGAAAGTTGTTCTTTTGAAGTCTGGAAGGAGCAGTCATATGACCATCACTGCAGAAGTAAATTGCTCTACTCAGTTGTCATAAGCACTTTGTTGTACCCTGTTTATAGCAGGACTTCAGTAAATATCAAAGGTGTGAATGAACAGATGAATGGATGAAAGGTACCCAACAGGGCATAGTAAAGATCCTGGAATTAATTTCTGACTTTGTCAACTGTTAGCTTTTAGGATTTTTTAAAATCAAAAGAAAAACAACTTCTTCTTCTCCTCTTTTCTTCCTCTTCCTCTTCCCTCTTCCTCCCTCCTCCTCTTTCTTCTTCTTTCTACTAGAGAGGAAGTTCTAGGAAATTTTAATTTAGAAAGTGAGTTGCTTTCAAATACCTGCTGTTTTGATGATACTCATGACTGATTTAGATATTTTTTTTTTTTTAATGCTTCAAGCTTTTATTTAGATTATAGTTAGTTAACACATAGTTTAATATTAGTTTCAGGAGAAGAATTTAGTGATTCATCATTTATAACACCCAGTGCTTATCACAAGTGTCCTCATTAATACCCATCACCTGTTTAATCCAACACTCTGTCTACCTCCCCTCTGACAATCCTGTTTGTTCTCTACAGTTAAAAGTCTTTTTTATGGTTTGCCTCCCTCTCTTCTTCTTTTTTTTTTTTGTTTCCCTTATGTTCATCTGTTTTGTTTCTTCAATTCCACCTATGAGTGAAATCATATGGTATTTGTCTTTCTCTAACTGATTTATTTTGCTAACATAATACACTCTAGCTCCATCCATGTTGTTGCAAATGGTCAGATTTCAATCTCTTTGATGGTTGAGTAGTATTTCTTGTATATGTGTGTACCACATCTTCTTTATCCATGTATCAGCCAGTGGACATTGGGCTCTTTCCATAATATGGCTGCTAGTGATAATGCTTCTATAAACATTGGGGTGCAAGTACCCCTTTTAATCAGTATTTTTGTGTCCATTGGCTAAATACCTAGTAGTGCAATTGCTGGGTTGTAGGGTAGTTCTGTTTTTAACTTTTTGAGGAACGTCCTTCACTGTTTTCCAGTTTGCATTCCCACTAACAGTGTAAGAGGGTTTCCCCTTCTGATTTAGATATAAGTTTAGATCACAGAAGAGAATTGAAAATGATGGACGTAGACTTTTGAGTTGAAATTTTCTTTCATGATGAATGTGCCTTTTGGAAAGCTAATGAACTATGAAGTGACTTTTCTTTGAAGAAAAGTATTAATATGATTTCCTTAACCATTACTTGGTCTATAAACCACCTCCAGTATAGCCTCTGCCTGGTGATTATTCTACTGATAGGAAAATCCAATCCAGTAGGTCATTCTTTTGATGAAAACACAGTCTTACTCTATGAGAGACATTGTGCCAGGGAGGAGGAAGAGATCCTTTCACCAAAAAACCTGAGGAAACATAAGGGAGGAGAGACAAGTTCCAATGCATGTGTACATTGAAATATTACCATTAGAGCTAGCTCATTTGGCAGCGCTACTCAAAATATTCCCTTATTTGTTTTCCATGGGCATAGAGTGCTCCAAATTACTTCATAAGAGATAAACTTAATGGCAAATAATTTCTTTTGTAACAAGAAGTTTTGGAAGAAAACAGACTCAGAATGCACTTGTCTGTGATCACTTAGAACAGCATTAAAATAGCCTGGGAGTTGGCTATCATCAACGCAAAGATTTCCTTAGATTATTGCTGCAGGTAATTAGGAAGATCCAGAGCTGCTCTTGGGTATAATGATACTATTACCTTTTATTTTTTTTTCTTTTAAGATTTGTTTATTTATTTGAGAGAGAGAGAGAGCATGAGTTGAGGGGAGGGACAGAAGGAGAGAGAGAGGGGAAGCAGACTACCTGCTGAGTGGGAGACAGATGTGGGGTTCCATCTCAGGACCCTGAGATCTTGACCTGAGCCAAAACTGAGTTGGGTGCTTAACCAGTTGAGCCACCCAGATACCCTGATACCATCACCTTTGATCACATAAAATCATATTTTAGGAAAACTTCTTCTTCTTCTTCTTCTTTTTTTTTTTTAAAGATTTTATTTATTTGGCAGACAGAGATCACAAGTAGAGAGGCAGGCAGAGAGGGAGAGGAGGAAGCAGGCTCCCTGCTGAGCAGAGAGCCCAATGTGGGGCTCGATCCCAGGACCCCGGGATCACGACCTGAGCCCAAGGCAGAGGCCTTAACCCACTGAGCCACCCAGGCGCCCCAAGGACAACTTCTTGATAGAAATAGCCTCTATCTTTCAATATCCGAAGCTTGCGTCCTAGGGCAGCTAGTGTTGCTTGGCTCATCCTAATCACTGTCTACCATCCTGTCACTCTAGGCCTTGGCTTGAGGCCACATTTTTTTAAAAGATTTTATTTACTTATTTAATTGACAGAGAGAGAGAGAGAGAGAGAGAGAGATCACAAGTAGGCAGAGAGGCAGACAGAGAGAGCAGGAGAAGCAGGCTCCCTGCGGACCAGAGGTCCCGTTGTGGTGCTCTATCCCAGGACCCTGAGATCATGACCTGAACTGAAGGCAGACACTTCACCCACTGAGCTGCCCACCGTGAGGCCACATTTTTTAAAAGGTTATATTGTAGATGTCTGATAAGCTGCCTCAAAACTTCTAAGATGGGAAATTTTAAATCAAAATAATGGCTTTTAAAGTAATCTGAGGCATCTCTTTTGAACTATGGTTTACCATGCAGGAGTTGATTTAGGAGGCACAGTTGTAACTAGACCACAGTGGAGATTCTTCAGGATGGTTTGTTCATTCCTAAACAGAAATGTGAGTCTCAAATGAAGATATTTCCACTTGCAGATCCTCCTAGAATGACTCTGCTTCTTAGACACACAAAGGCTCCAAGCTTTCACATTGGGTAAAAATAGTTGCTAAAAAAAAGAGAAATGAGACTGCTGCTTCTATATAACATAGGAATATGATAGTTAATCTTGGAGGTATGGGGCTTTTTTGTTTAAGAAATTTCATGACAAGACTTTTGGCTATATGAAAATAAGCTTAGAACTTAGTCTGGAGTAGAAAATAAAACAAATGTGAGATAAACTATATTGCATGGCTAAGTAAGAGGAAGATGGGGATTCTAATATTGTGTCTGGAAGGGGTGATAGGTTGAAGGGGTCTAGAAGTAGATAGCAGAGAGGAGACAAGTATTAGGACAAAAAGTGGGAATGGGGCCCAGGAAATTTTACTGGACAAGGGCAAAAACACAAGTGATTATGGAGAAATTCCCCGTGGTGGGATGGGGTGGGATAACTAAGGAATTTTCAAAGAAAAATGATGCCTAAATATTCATCTTAATTTCTTATTTGGTCCTGTGCCATAATCTCCCTCATTTATTCCCAAACATTTAGTAAAACAGATCTAATCATCTTGAGTTAATAGTGCTCTCGGATGCAGAATGAGAAGCTCTGTCTTCTTTTGGGCTGTGTAGCAAGGACAGCAGCTGCAGTGTGCATGAGAGTGGGATGGGAGATAAGGACCTAAACCTGGCCTAAAAATTTGAAGCTGGAGTCAGTAGTCTAAGGAATATTGTAGAGATGCTGAGTATTCTACTGTACTATGCTCATGAGCCTCAGGGTTTTAAAAATTTATCTTTTATTATTTTTAAAGGCTTTTTAAAACAGCAGTTTCAGGTTTATAACAAAATTGAGAGGCAGGTACAGAAATTTCTCATATACGCTCTACCCCCGCAAATGCCTGGCCTCCCCCATTGTCAGCATTCCCCACCAGAAGGGAAATTTTTTACCAAGGATGAACTTATGCTGACAGATCACAATCACCCAAAGTCTGTAGTGTACCTTAACGTCCACTCTTGTACATTCTGGAGGTTTGTACAAAAGTATGACATGTATCTATCATCATAATATCCTACAGGAACAGTTCACTGTCCTAGAAGTCCTATATGCTCGACCTATTTGTCCTTCCCCTTCTTCCCATGCTGGACTCTTGGTATTTTATGCAAATAACAAAAAAAAAGATTATTGAAGATTGGAAAATTTGGGGCAACTTCCTTATAGTAGAAATAAGCTCAAAAGGAGAGTGGAGAAGAGAAAAGGTGAAATATAAGAGTCCCCAGTTCATGGCATTTTAGTCTTTTACCTCCCCAAATGTTTCATATAGGTTAAATTAAATTAAAACAAAGCCAGGCACAGCCTTCAGAGAAGAAAATTTAAAAACAACAACAACAAAAAAAACCAAAAAAACCAACAACCCCAAAAATCAAACTAGCAAGCATTCAGAAGACAAAGAGCTACTGGTTAAAAATGGGATGAGTCTATGCACTTGATCTCTGTCAAAGGGGTTATATAACAATTCAGGCTTTTATTTAGCACCATCTGGCAAAGCTGCATCTTCTCCCTCAAGGCCTGGGACCTTTCTCAATCTTCTGGTTTTACTGCCCCCTAAGGATATGCCTGAGTGGAACACACCCTGACAAAAATGATGCTCTTGATGTTTTTCTGAAGATAGAGGGGAGGGTTAAAGAGGCAGTTACATATGGCTTATTAGCCAGTGTTCCAGAGAAAGGGGACATTTTTACAGGAGTGGGAAGCATAGAAGATAAACTGGACCAATGTCCTTAGTATTTCTAAAAGGAGTCTGCACACTAGGATAGGATTTGATTGGAAAATTTAAGTGTGCATTATCCATTTAAGTTGGCTTTATTGGGTGTCAGCTAATTAGGTCTGGTCTTCAAGAAGGTAGCTAACAATTCAGCCCTCAAACTTTAGAAGATTAAAATTATTCTGGAAGGAAAACAAAGATGAGGTTTCATGTATGACTTGGAACATTTAATTCCTTGGGCTTTAGTTTCCTTATTTGTGAAATAAAGAGATTGGAATAAAAGATTTTCTAATGCATCCAGTTAAAAGACTTTATGATTTGATAATGTTAATCAAACAACCTATTAACAATGAGTGCTGATTAAATTCAAGGCACTCTGAAAAATTTGAGTGATACAGGAGTTTAAGACTGATCTTTGTCTTCAAGGATCATGAAAGTAATTGGAAAAACAAGATATAGGAGTAAGTGAAAAAGTATAAATCCCATTCCACAAACTCAGCTGTACAAAAAATAAGGCAACTTTTTGTTTTCCAAAAAGTAAACTTAATATAAAAAATTTGATCTCAGTTACTTTAGGGGTTCCCTGTTCTTCTCCAGAGTTATGTCACACACAGTTGTGGGGGCCTTTACACGTTCAGCTGGGGGAGACTCTGGTATGTAGTTGTCAGGTCAGATGTTAAAGTTAAGAAATTCAGGCAAGGAAGCCCTGCTTGGCTTCCTCAGATCCTGTGCTAGTCTGCTGCTTCCTTGTCATATTTTGGACATGGGGAACTTCTGCAAGGCTGCCTGTGTCCATCTGTGACACATTCCCTCCAGGCAACACTCCGGGTTTTTGAGTTTTTACCAGGTGCCTTTAAGGACCTGTGCACGTTGAAGAATTGTGGATATTGTCTTCATCATGTTCAGGATACATCCTTAGTCTGGGGTGAATCATTTTCCCTTCATACTGCTTCAAAGCTATTCTGTTTATGTTTGTGAACTCTCTAAGTTGTCTGTTGGGCTTTGGTTTCTGAAATTCCAAAGTAAGAAAAACATTCAAACTACTTCTTATTCTGCCTCTCCTGAAGCAATGAGTCACAGAGGCTATTGTCCTCTTTGAGGGAAGAGAAAGAAGAAATACATTGAGAAAAAATTAATATCTTAAATAACTTTATTTGATTAATGACCAAATAATAATGCAAAGCATAAGAGAACGATCTTTTCTATCTGAATGCGTCTGTTTGTTTGTTTTTTGTTTTTGGTAAGTGCATTTTAACCCTGCCTGATTATAACGTGTAGATTTTTGAAAGGCCCCTGGAGGAGGCCACTTGGAGGATCTGAGAAAGAGGGAAGAATTGACAGCTTCATCAAAGAAGGGCTAGAGGGCCCCTGGGCAGCTCAGTCCATTAAGCCTCTGCCTTCGCCTCGGGCCATGATCCCAGGGTCCTGGGATTGAGCCCCGCATCAGGCTCCTTGCTCATTGAGGAGCCTACTTCTCCCTCCCCCTCTGCCTGCCATTCCCCCTGCTTGTGCTCTCTCTATCAAATAAATAAATAAAATCTTAAAAAAAAAAAAAAGAAGGGCTAAAGGCTGTCCATCTTCTCTGCTTCACAAATTAACCGAAAATTAAAAGTAGTCTTTCCAGAGAGGAAGTCAGTGACAAAGCCGGATGAGGGTGGGTAGTTTAAGAAATCTGCTGCTGTCAGTGTTGGGTGCAGAAGAAGGGATGAAGGTGGAAGTGAGCAGAGAATCCTGTAAGGAAACAGACTTCTGGGGAATGGTGCTCCCTGTCCACGGTCATGTAATCACTAGATTCTAAAATATAGGTTCTCAACATGAGCTTTAAGGGTCTGTGAGTGACCCTTAAAGAGAGCTTGTACGTGTTTTGTTTCTCTTAGAATCTGATAAGTGGATGTGTTTGACTTCTGGGAGGAAGGTTTGAGGGGAGTCGTCAGAAAGTGGTACCTTGCTGAAGGGGTTATCGAAGGGTTTTTTTACTCAAGGCATGGAAGTTTGAACTAGGATTTTTAGGTGGGGTAGTTGCTCAGATTAAAGGGCAGTCTGAAATCAAAGGGAGCATTGAGGTGCCCAGTACCCAGAGAGATGACCAACACAAAGGCTCTAATGTGAATACTGTTCAGATTAGGTTTATGGCATCTGGGGTAGTCAGAATTGGTGACGACAAGAACCCAGGGCCTATATGTCCAGAAGTCATACCAGCCAAGCCAGTCTGTGGTTACCAGCCAAGTAACCACAGTCTGTGCTTATCAGCTTGGTTTACCAGCCAAGCCATTCTGTGGTTAGACCAAATTTGTGTGATGGTTTAAAAATGTGCAGCGTGAATAGGACTGTTTCTATAATTTTGTCACTATGTTGTTGTTATTCCAATCTTTAGCATTTTAGGAGAGCCCCTTTTGAAAATTCCAGTATATTGCAACTGAATTATGGAATAAAAAAAGTTTCTCTCTCTTCTTCCTGTCTAAATATGGAGAACAAAAGAGTCAGTGTGAGCGTCCCAGTTGCCCAGCAGACCAGAGACAGGAAGACGTGATGGAGCTAGGATCACACTTGAGGTGTTTCTGAATTGAAGACAGGGCGCACTAATGCTGAAACTTAAACTGAACCCTGTAGAATGTCCTAGTGGGGAAAAATTGCTGTGGTTGGGTTTGCTGGAACAGATTTCATGAAATAGTTTTCCTTTGAATTAGACCTTGAAATCTGAGTAAGAACTCAGAGAAATGTGCTTAGGTATGAGCATGCCTTGTCTATATATATTAGTTTCTACACTCAATTCATGAAACACAGCATGTGCTGGGAGCAGTCCCCTGAAATCGTTTTGCATATTCTGGATTCTCAGGCTTGGGTGTGTGTGAATGAGGAAGGTGGGCAAGTTCCTTTCAAAGTTACTACTATAAAGTAAGTTGATGGTGGAGTAAATGAAGAGGTATGGAATGTTCTGCAGAAACTAATTTTTAGGATATCTGAAAACCTGTATGAATCATCATTTCACTATCTTCTTATATGAGTTATGAGATGGGAGATAAATATTAGCAGGCAGCAAATTACTATGCTTTACCCTATGGCCAGAGAACTCTGACCTTGCCTTTCATGTGCAGTGAACAGGTAAGAAAATCATTTGATCAAGCCGCAGATATATATCTGTAGGACTTCAACTGGCAAATTGTTATTAGACTATAGATACAACGTTTAGATGGCTTGTTTAAGAAGTGAGGCTTTCTTGGGGCGCCTGGGTGGCTCAGTGTGTTAAAGCCTCTGCCTTCAACTCAGGTCATGATCCCGGGGTCCTGGGATCGAGCCCCATGTCGGGCTCTCTGGGCGGCGGGGAGCCTGCTTCCCCTTCTCTCTCTCTCTGCCTGCCTCTCTGCCTACTTGTGATCTCTGTCTGTCAAATAAATAAATAAAATCTTTAAAAAAAAAAAAAGAAGTGAGGCTTTCTTTTCAGAAAGACTGACTTCTAGGTCTTATTCTATTATTAACTAGCACTGTGACCTTGGGCAAGACACTTAACCTCTTTTTGTATTTTCTCATTTTGAGAGTCAGATTATGTCAGGGGTCTCTGATCTTTCTCTAGGTAGGAGCTACTTTTCTTTCCCCTGTCTAAAAGCTTGTGGCCTGATAACAGAACTTAAATGCTATTTTGGTTCTAAAGATGGTTAACAAGGAACTGTTATTAACTTCATTTTATAACTTAATGCAACTTGTAGTGTAAAACTCTAATCCTTCCATCTATGTCAAGGTCTCTAGCATTAGCATTTAACATATGAATTTTTGGAGGACACAAACATGCAGACCATAGCAGAAATATTATATGAGTAATAAAACAATTTTGTTTAAAAAATATTTTTTAAGTAACCTTTACACCCAGCATGGGGCTCGAACTCACAACCCTGAGATCAAGAGTTGCACACTCCACTGACTGAACCAGCCATGCACCTCCTCCCCCCATTTTTTTTTTTTAACCTCCCTAAACAAGATTTGACTTTGTAGCCTCTGGATGTTGTCCTTTTTTAATATTTCTGAATTTCTATCAGTGAAAGAATGAGGGTCTTTGTGTGATAGAATTTCTCTTTCTCTGAGTCTTATCACACTAAACTGGCAGGTAGCATTCTGAGTAGCCTTCTGTGTGCTCAAAATCTGTTGATCTAGACTAGTCAATGTCCAAGATCTCTTCTAGCATTGAAATATTAAAATCCAACATGAGGATTTAGAAATATTAATACCTTTTTATTTTTTAAAAGATTTTTATTTATTTGACAGAGCACGTGAGAGTGAACCAGCACAAGCAGTGGGAAGCAGCAGAGGGAGAGGGAGAAGCAGGCTCTTCTCTGAGCGCGGACTGATGCAGGACTTGATCCTAGGATCCTGGGATCATGACCTGAGCTGAAGGCAGACGCTTAACTGACTGAGCCACACAGAAAATCCATATATATATATATATATATATATATATATTTATTTATTTATTTATTGGTTTTAGGGGAGATGGGGGGGGAGAGGGGGGGGGGGAGGGAGAGAGAATCTCAAGCAGACTCCCTGCTGAGCATGGAGCCCTGTGGGGCTCTATCCCACAACTCTTGAGATCAGATCTAAGCCTAAACCACGAGTTGGACACTCACCCTACTGAACCACCCAGGAACCCCTTAATGCCTTTTTTTTTTTTTAAAAGATTTTATTTATTTATTTGACAGAGAGAGATCACAAGTATGCAGAGCAGCAGGCAGAGAGAGAGGGGGAAGCAGGCTCCCCGCTGAGCAGAGAGCCTGATGTGGGGCTCGATCCCAGGACCCGGAGATCCTGACCTGAGCTGAAGGCAGAGGCTTAACCCACTGAGCCACCCAGGTGCCCCATTAATGCTTTTTAAAAAAAGATTTATGTATTTATTTATTTTAAGGGGGGTGAAGGGGCAAAGGGGGAGGGGGAGGGGGAGGGGAGGGAGAGAGAATCTCAAGCAGACTCCCTGCTGAGCATGGAGCCCTGTGGGGCTCTATCCCACAACTCTTGAGATCAGATCTAAGCCTAAACCACGAGTTGGGCACTCACCCTACTGAACCACCCAGGAACCCCTTAATGCCTTTTTGAAAACAATGTCTAAATTTTTGAGCTAGAGTGGGAACACAGAGTAAGAGGAATAGGATATAATTCATCTTATAAGGAGAGTTGAAGTTCTCTTTGCTTGATGATGCCAAACATCAATGACTCCTGTTTCTATACATGTGTCTTCTCATATCAGCATAGAACTCTGCACTAGTTCCAGTATTAATGAATAGGGGCAGGGATTCTCATCCTTTTTCCTTCAGGGATGTTATAAGCACTGCTATAAAAAGTATGGATTTTTCTCTGGGTATGATAACCTGCTGACATAGGAATTCAGTGTTTGCTTTATGTATAAGGAATTTGGTAGAGTTTTACCAAAGTTTAAAGTTTATTTTTTTATTTGACAGACAGAGATCACAAGTAGGCAGAGAGGCAGGCAGGGAGAGAGGGGAAGCAGGTTCCCTGCTGAGCAGATGCGGGGTTCCATCCAAGGACCCTGGGATCATGACCTTAGCTGAAAGCAGAGGCTTTAACCCACTGAGCCACTCAGGCACCCCTGGTAGTTAAGTTTTAAATGATACTGAGTAACAAGGAAGTTCTAGAGTTTTGCATGTGGAGGGAGTCTCGATTTTTTTGTCCAGTGTTTCCACTTCAGGCATACTTCTCTGTCCACTAATTAAAAAATTAGATGTAGTTAGGAACATAACCTAAAATTTTTAATAAAAGTGACATTTTGTCACATTCTCTCATTTTTCTACCTGACTTTAAAAAACATGTGGATTAGCTCTGCGAGAAGGGTGTGTAGAAATCATGACCTTTGCCACATTTGACCTTAAACTTCTGAAATTAGATTCCTCAATCTAGTGAGAATTCATAGCCTTCATTATATTTGTAACAATTGAAGTCACACGATCATTTCATAATGATTATATATTTATAGTGTACAGATTTTATGATATTTATAGTTTTAATTTAATAGCAAACGCACAGTTTCCATGCTGCAAATGGCTATTAAAATCACAGGAATCATGGAAATTAGATTTATTTGGACTTCTGTGGCTGCCTGAATTCCACAAGATAAATGCCAGATTATTTTTTATTGCCAGATCCCATACTTAAGGAAACCATGAAAAACTTGGAATTTCCTAAATAACTGTCACAAAGATACAGTTCAATTTAGACTCCCCAAAATGCATTATTATGCAGTTTCCTCTTCCCCACCCCCAAACACTGCCTTGCCTTCCTTTTCTTCCACCTCCCAGTACTCCTACATGCTGTTCAGTTTCTGTTGGCTTCATATTTAACATAAAATTCTGAAAAAGTTATGGGTGTGGATCACTAGTTTTATAATTAAATAAAAAGTCATAGCTAAATTTTATCATCTTCATAGTTTCTATTTGTTTGGGCTAGATTCTTAAGAATTTCAAGGTGCATCTGTCAATAAGTATTTATAAATCACTTGTTGTAGGTTTAAAACTGTCCTTAGTTCGGCAGGCATGTAATAAACTCTCAGGCATTATTCTTATGTTCAAAGGGCTAATAGTGGCAGGTATTATAAACAATTTAGAAGAAAGATTGAAGTTCAGAAAACTCTTAGGAGACTATTGTGGGAAAGATGAGAGCTGTGGATAATAGCATTTTCTATTAGTCTGGTGCATTGACAAGAGGGATATAGACCAAGGAATCTGAGATACACTGACGGCTACTAGGGAGTTCTGGAAGTCAAAAGAGACCGATGACTGGGATTAAGAGTTCACAGGACAGACATTAATTTATCTGAACTGTGACTTTATGAGTAGATTTGCTATCTCATTGAGATTTGAGAGGTTTACACCATATCTAATAAAAATTAGCTGTGAAAGTATAAGATGCATGCATGTATAGAAATATCTTTGTATTCATCTGTCCATTTGTCTTTATTGGTCTGTCTAGCTGTACTTAGCACAGGCAAATACACATAGACTTACCCCATTAAATAGCCATACTGATCCTAATCCAAAGTTTAAAAGTAGCCCAGGATGTTTCTGAAAGAAATACATTTATTAACTGTTCTTGATTTTGCAGATTGCTGTCCATGTAGAAATGAGTGATTCATTTTCCCTGAAGATTTTTATTCTTTATTCATGTTATTTATTTATGTGGCATGCACCATGCATGTCAGCCTCATTTACATATTTAATAAATCAGTAGGAAATCACATTCATCCCTTTTTATAGGCTCCAACTTTCTGATTTATTTTTGACACGATTGTATTTTCAGGGTATTTCTTCAGAGAATCTAAGATTTTAATCCATAAATGTGTGGTAGAGTCAAGTCTCTGCCTTTCTCCTCAATGCTATATTCTTTCCAAACAATGGAGTTTTAGGAATATAAACACTAATTTCTGGTTGACCACTTTTCCAAGGTCATATTATTTTGCTTCAATTAATATTACATTTGAATATTTGCATATCCCATAGTGTCTTTGGATTAAATAGAAAACATGTGATTAATTCCATTGGTAGCCACATCACTGCTCTGGATACCTTATTAACATATAAATGATTCAGTTGAAAATGGAATGTATTCCCACTACATTTAGTCAGAATGTGGTAAAAGCTGCTTCATTAGTATATTTCCCGTATTATTTCTCTCGTCCCTCCCTATCTAATGTCCCTACCCTCTTTTTTTCTGATACCCATTCTTGCAAGATCCTCACGGATAAATGTTAGCTTCTTCCCTGTGCTCAAAATTCTATTTTTTTCCATTAACTTTTACAATAAAATAGAAGCTTACATAAATATTAGCCTGGCTTTTTCTTTAAGGAAACCAAATCTAATCCTAAGTAAATTGTCATTAGTAAACCTTGTTCAGGAAAGGTCTCAATTTTGATTGGTTATGCAGGCTATGAAATGAAGAAACTGCAGAGAGACAAGATAATGCAGTCCTAAGGCTGGTTATGCTATGTACTCTGGCCTGGATTTGGTGGGGAGGAGGGCCTCTGGAAGATTTCTTGGAGAAATAACATTTAATTTGACCTGAAGAGCCAAAGGTAGCCTAAGAGAGTATGTGGTAGGAGGTTGATAATAAAGGGAGGGAAAGACTATAGAGAGAAATCAAGTGATATTAAGTATGTCAGGTGAGATAAGTGAAAGTGATTCTGGGCATAGGGATAGAGGTCAGCCCAGACAGGTATGGAGAAACCAGCTAGCTTCAAAGAACCTTTTAAATTAGCAGATAGGCTTGGATTTTATGGCTTGAACCACTGAAGTGAAACAATGTATCAATCAACATACCTAAGTGTTGTTAAATCAATTAAACAGGGAGGCCAATACACTGAGGTGGCTGTAATGCCATGGTGACCTAAATAAACAAACCAAAAACTAAGCCTATAAATGCCTCAAGGTTATAAAATCAAAACAGCAAGGACTACCAGTCACACACAGCCAGCCAGGCTTTAAGCTATAGCCAATCCAGTAATTTTCTTTCTTTGCTTCTACACTTTTCTCTGTATAAGTCTTTTCCTTGGGGTCTTTTGGCAGTGCTCCTAACCACTTCTGATTTGGTGCTGCCAAATTCTAACCAATTTTTGCTCAAAGAAACTCTGAAGATTTTTAATATATCTGAGTTTATCTTTTTTTTTTTTTTAAAGATTTATTTATTTGAGAGAGAGTGAGAGAGCACAGGCAGAAGTGGAGGAGGGGCAGAGGGCAAAGGAGAGGAAGAGAATTTCAAGCAGACTCCCCACTGAGTGTGGAGCCTGACTTGGGGGCTTGATCCCATGGCCCTGAGATCATGACTGCCTCAGGTTATCTCTTAATAGTTGCTAAATAATAAAGCTATTTTAGTCTCAAAAATGTGCGTATAGTGCTGTATTTTCTTTTAACAGCAAATGATTGTCTTTGACAACATTTTGGAAGTTCAATCAATAAATTAATCAGCTAATATCAGTCAATGGAATATAACTTTTTAAAGCAAAAATTGTTTCTAAGGGAATTATCTTATTTTGGCATTTCTTAAAATCTCTAACAAAGACCCTGGATTGTTCTCCTGCTTTTAAACAACATCTGATTTAGTTCTGAGGATATGACTGATGCATAATAAATTCCTGTTAATTTAAATGATATTTCTCAACCTATTCACACCAAAATCCCCCAAAAGTCTTTTAGGAATAACTGTCTCCTGATACAAGCAACATAATTAAGGGGAAGGAACTTTCCATAAGTATTTTTATATTTTGATATGAAACATCAGTGTAATGGAAACATTTATTTAAAAAAAGCAAGAGGAAACTTAATTACCTAGGGGAAAAGTTGGGAAATACTTTAAATCCCTTGGAGGAAAGCACACATTTACAGTTTATAAAAGGTAAGGAATTAGTCACTGTAGAAAGAGCCCCTCTGGGGGCACCTGGGTGGCTCAGTGGGTTAAGCCTCTGCCTTCGGCTCGGGTCATGATCTCAGGGTCCTGGGATCGAGCCCCGCATTGGGCTTTCTGCTCAGCGGTGAGCCTGCTTCCTCCTCTCTCTCTCTGCCTGCCTCTCTGCCTACTCGTGCTCTCTCTCTCTCTGTCAAATAAATAAATAAAATCTTAAAAAAAAAAAAAGAAAGAAAGAGCCCCTCTGGTGTTTGGCATTCTCAGCTGTCTTAATCAAAACCCAGAAATAATTTGAAAATAAGGCTCCTGAGCATAAACATCAACAAGAGTTGCCAAAAAAGTTACCAATGCAAAAATTCCAGGAGAAAAAATAACGCGCATTCACATATATGGTGCTGGCTTTCAAAATTGGTTTTTATGGGGCGCCTGGGTGGCTCAGTGGGTTAAGCCTCTGCCTTCGGCTCAGGTCATGATCCCAAGGTCCTGGGATCGAGCCCCGCATCGGGCTCTCTGCTCAGCAGGGAGCCTGCTTCCCCATCTCTCTCTCTGCCTGCCTCTGTGCCTACTTGTGATCTGTCAAATAAATAAATAAAATCTTTAAAAAAATTGGTTTTTATGAGGCAAAAGGGAAGATATGAAAACTTTTAAATACAAAAGAAAATAAGAAAGAAAACAATGTGGATAGAAGGGAAGAAACTGACAGACAAAAGAAAATGGCAGCAGAGATAAGAACCTATGATAGCTACTGTGAAAAAGAATGAAAGGCTGCAAAAGCCTCCCATGTCTTAAGAATCGACCAGAAAAATACCAAGTTCTGGGGACATGTAGCTAAAGAGAAAACTCATACTTGATTTCAATAATTTTGAGCATGTGTTTTGGCCCCTGTTAAATGCTACAGCAGTGTTTGATCAGTCTAGAGATAAATTTAGAGATTCCCTTAATATATGAAAATCTTTTACAACTGCAAAATAATTGTAAACCATTTAGGAAAGATCTGTACACTTGATTTCTTTTAATACAATAATAAGGAATAGTGTGAATATTTTAGAAATATTTTATATTTAATATATTTATATTAAATATATATTATTTATATATAATAAATATATGTAGTATATTTATTATATTAAAATATTTAAGAAATATTTAAGAAATATTTTAGAAATGTTTTCAGAAGCTGATTAAAAGTTCCAGAACTTTAAAGTATCAAATCTTCATTTGTCTGAAACCCAAATAACCCTTTTCTCAGCTCTATCCACTCCACTCTGATATTTGTCTTCATATCAGCAAATCAAAATTTATTTGCCTGAATTATCCAACAAATTTTATTGATGCATTTTACCTACCTCCTCGTTTCATCTGGGTAGAAACATCCAGGATTTTGGTTCTTATTACTAAAGGGCTTCTTTTTTGTATAGCTGGTTTAAAAGAAGATCATTTAAAAATTATTTTGGAGGGGCGCCTGGGTGGCTCAGTGGGTTAAAGCCTCTGCCTTCCGCTCAGGTCATGATCCCAGCGTCCTGGGATTGAGCCCCACATCGAGCCCCGCATCGGGCTCTCTGCTCAGCAGGGAGCCTGCTTCTTCCTCTTTCTCTGCCTGCCTCTCTGCCTACTTGTAATCTGTGTCTGTCAAACAAATAAATAAAATCTTTAAAAAAAATTATTTTGGAGACGGATATAATCGCTTTCTCAATTGTTAAAAATTAGAAATCAAAGTTTCAGTAATACATTATGTGTTCAACAGGAATCTAGAGTGTTCAGTGTTACAGAAAATTATAATAGTAATCCCCTGTGCGTTAATATAGTGCCTGAAGAATAAAATGAAACAAAATGCAAATGTTGAGACTTTTCTACAGTCAGAGGGTTTGGATATTTTCCATTTTTATCTGCTGCAACCGCACTGCCAAAGGGCTGCCTGAATGACCTTATCTTTAGTTTCATACCTGAGCTGAACGCAGTTAGTTGTTTTTTTCCATTTAAATGTGTGATTCAATTTTGAGAATTTCTTAAAAATAGTCTAGGGATTGTAAAAGTCCTTGGAGTGGAGCCATCTTCCTGAATTAATATGCACTCTTGTCTGCCGTCAGCTACACATGAGCACCATTGACATTTGCCATACACCTTTCATACCCGGTGCTCACATGCCACACAATGCCATCGTACTTCTACAAACATTTCTCCAGATTCGCTTTGAGCAAGTCGGATTCCCTTTCATCAGTATGTGATGAACTTAATAGGAACAGAATCCAGTACAATAAACAGAAGATGTACAAAATCAAAATTTAAAAGGTCAGCAGCTTCGTATTGCTGCCCACATCTTTGCATTGTTAGTGCTTAAAATCGACATGCAGAGTAGCAGGAATTTTCTGTCTCATTTTGTAATTCCTCTCTTGATTTGTAATCCAGAAGAACAATTTTCTTTGGGGACTTACTTTTATTTCCAGTGCTCTCTGATATCCCAGACCATTGATTTTAGAAAATATTTTGAATGGTTGTTTACTAGGATACACTAATTCTGAAAAGATATTAAAATGTGGTGGAAAAATCATTTCCGTTCGTTTTGTTTGTCTGTGTGGGCTGGTATGTATAAATGTTGCATGAATATTAATAAATGTCTATTCACAATAATGTTTTCATGGGCTGCAAACCTTTAAAATGCTTCTCTCCTAAGATACATGTCCAGCTTGTCATGATATATCATTTATTTAGTTTCCAGTGTCTAGGAAAGATTATGAAATCTCAAGCAGACTTAGCCCTATAAGGTCTTTAGCATGTTCTGTGGCCAACCATTTATTTATTTTAAATAATAATATGGTGAAGCTAATGAGGAACAAATCTCAGATATAACGCATAGGATTTCCCCACACCAGTAAAAGAGAAAGTAACTATGGCAAGTGGGAATAATAAAATGTTCTAAAAAAATATTCCTAGTATTTGCAGAACTCTTAGTGTCCTTCTCAATTATATCGATGTGAAGTTAGCATTAGATATCGAAACACAGCATTCTCCTATTTGATTTGCTTAGAAGTTTCCTTTGGAAGAACTGTTACACCACTGCTGCGCTATAACTGCACTAGAGCTCACTAAAGTCCTTGGCGTGCTTTGCAGAGTTAATAGTTATTTATACTTCAGGTAATGGAAGGCACCTCAATATGTCTGGTTAAGAAGACAGTTCCTCAGGGTGTGGTGCTACTATTTCACAGGAATAGAAGAGCAGTCAGGTATGAAATAAAAAAAAAAAAAAAACCAAAAAATTCTAGCTAACCTATTTTTTGAAAAGGGGATAGTGCGATGTATGTAATTGTAGTGATGTTTATAGTAGAAGCTGGTGCTGTTTTACCCAGATTCCTCCCAGGTGTAAGCATGCATGGTTCAGAGACAGTAAGTGTCGTCTACTAGAGGTTCACCGTTATTTCCTTTTACACCCTGGGCTGCCATTAGTTGCTGTCTGGAGATGGAGAGGGAGGTCGTATTTCCCCTCCATCACTGTCTTTCAGCTCTTGGCAGAGTGCAACCAATAGCTAACACAGAAGTCCCAAAGTTTTGCCCCCTTGGCTTAACCCGACACAATTCTGATAGGCCATTAATGCAAAACCACACCTTTGTTCAGCTTCTCTCTTGACCTGTATCTTCAGCACTGCCACGGTGAATCCCTTGCATAGAAAGTAATTCCATGCTCTGCCTGGAGGCAACTGGATCTAGGACAGCATTGATTTCACTCCTTCACTTCTAGAATGTTTATTGCAGACATTGTGCATTCATGTACAAAATCGAGTAAGAAATAATTCCTGCTTTTAAGGCACTCAGGTTCTGGTGAGGGAAGAACACCTTGCAGGTCATTACAGAGTGATACATGCTTTGATAGAGGATAGAGCAAGTAGTCTGGCATAAGGTGTGGTCAGGAAGCTTCAAAAGGGACTTGACAATTGAGCTACATATTTATCACTAGGGATTTGCTGGACAATTAGAAAAGAAAGACAGAAAAGATTCTTTTCTTTTTTTCTTTTTTTGAAACACACAAAAGCATCATGTCTTTGGGAGACCACTGCAAGCTTAATGTGTTAAGAAGGATATGGAGGATGGGCTTGATTTAGGCAAGGGGCAGACTATGTAGGGTACCAATGCAAAGAGATTAGACTTTATACCATGGATATGGATTTCTTTCTTTTTTAAACGTTTTTATTTATTTATTTATTTATTTATTTATTTATTTAAGTAATCTCTATACCCAAACTGGGTCTTGTACTCATGACCCTGAGATCAACAGTCACATGCTCTTCCAAATGAGCAAGACAGGTGCCCCAGAATATGGATTTCTGAGAGACAGAATCTTATGTGACATTTAAAAAAAATTTAGGGGTGCCTGGGTGGCTCAGTGGGTTAAAGCCTCTGCCTTCGGCTCAGGTCATGATCCCAGGGTTCTGGGATCAAGCCCCACGTCGGGCTCTCTGCTCTGCAGGGAGCCTGCTTCCTCCTCTCTCTCTACCTGCTTCTCTGCCTACTTGTGAACTCTGTCTGTCAAATAAATAAAATCTTTAAAAAAAAATTAAAAAGAATTTTAAACTCTATAGAAAGAAGGAGTTGGATTGAGAAAAAGGAGGAGAGTCAGTGAGAGATACTAAAATAGATAGTTGGCAGAATTCTTTGAGGGTGTGGGATCCGAGAGATAGAGTCAAGAGATTTAGAAAAAAAAAATGATTTATTAAATGTCAAGGATGAGAGAGGGAAAGATTCTAGGATAAATTCTGGGGATCTGGCTTCAATAACAAGGTATCTCATGGTTCCAGGAGGAATGTAAGGGAAGATCTGTTGATTCTGTCGCCAACATTTTAAACTTATATTGCCTTGCAGATTTCTAATGGTTCTTTAAGTAGATAAATTCATGGGGAGCTGGTATATACAGGAAGAAAGATCTGATGATTTTTGTCTTTAAAAAAAATATTTATTTATTTATTTATTTATTTATTTGCAGCACTTGAGCAGTGGGAGGGGCAGAGGCAGAGGGAGAGGGAGAGAAAAGAATCTCTAGCAAACTGTGCTGAGTGCAGAACCCCATGTGGGGCTCTATCTCTCAGCCCTGAGATCGTGACATGAGCCAAAGAGCTGGGCACTTAAGCGACTAAGGCGACTAAGTTACTCAGGTGCCCCATGATTTTTATCTTTTAGAAATCTTCACTAATGTTTCTCTTTCAAGTTGTTATTGCTGTCCTCATTGGCAAATTTTTTAAGCTTTTTTTTTTTTTAAGATTTTATTTATTATTTGTCAGAGAGAGACACACACACAGAGAGCACAAGCAGGGGGAGAGGCAGGCAGAGAGGCAAGCATGCTCCCCTCTGAGCAAGGAGCCCTATATGGGACTCTATACCAGGACCCTGAAATCATGACCTGAGCCAAAGGCAGCTGCTTAACAAACTGAGCCACCCACGCATCCCCTCATTGGCAAATTTATCTCATTCCCTCCCCCACTCTCTTTACCCACTTTAAATGTATTAGATAGTTCTTAATAACTACAAATTATGTTTCTATTTCCTTTGCTAGTATTACTCTGTTTAGAAGTCTTTTTGTAAAAATAATATTCTTTCATAGCTTTCAACATACTGTTAGTTCAAATGGTTTTTATTGAAGATGCTTAAACAGTGGTTTTCATTAGAATTTTCCCAGGATTTCTTCAAGGGCATGTAATGGAAGATTCATGTGCATATTTCTATGAAGTTTGTATGGTACTTATAATCTACAAGGGCAGCTAAAGCTGAAGTACCACAAAAATCTTAAGGGACTGGCTGTAGCCGAAGCCTTTGTTGAGATATGGTGGACACAGAAAGGAAACAGAGCCTTTTATGGAAATATCAAGGACAGATGCCCTAATTTGTAGGTAAAGATTTGCAAATGAACTGCTTTTCTAATGGGCAACTCCAATATAGCCAAGGTGATTTAACAACTGCACCTGAGATTCATTTATTTAATGATTCTCCCTAGGAATATGAGTGAGACTTGTTAATCTTTAAACAAAATATGTAACTAACTTGAAAGTGAAATAGGATATGTGTGTGATCACTTTTGTCAAAGTGAGGAGAACTTTTGTTTCTGAATTTCTATTTTTCAGTTGGGAAGTCTATTTTTAGACTACATTCTACAATAATCTTTGATTGTTAACTATGGATTTCCATTTGAATAAGAAAAAAAAACACCAAAATATTCAATTTATTATAGGCCAAAATTGTTTACTTATCTATATTGTTTTAATTTCTTTTTTTTAATTTTAAAAAAGTTTTAAAGATTTATTTATTTTAGAAAGAGAGAGAGCTCATGGGCATATGCACGTGTGTTTGGGGAGGGGCAAAGGGAGAAAATCTTCAAACAGACTCCCTGCTGAGCACATGCCCCCCCCCATGGGGCTTGATCTCACAACTCATAAGATCATGACCTGAGCCAAAACCAAGAGTCAGATGGTCAACCAACTGAACCACCCAAGTACTCCTACCATGTTTTTATTTTTAATATATCCTGAACTTATAACTGATCCATTTAGCATGGACAATGAAACTTCTATTTCTAGTCATCTTTCTGATAAATATAAATATTCTTAAAAATAAATAATATATAAAAAATGTATAATTAATTATATCCTATGAGGTAAGGTATAGTACCCTATGATGTAATATAAAACTTTTTTTTGATATTGCCATTCTGGTACTTTAATTACTGAGCTTTGTATTTGTATAAGCTAGTGTATATTCTTATGCAACCCTAAATAGATTTAGAACAAGTATATTCCATCTAGGGATAATTCCATCTAAATATTAGTTATAACAAAAATCATCTTCAGGTCCAAAAGTCTTTTAGACTATATGATTTTCAAATTCTGAGACTGTGCAATAAAGCAATGGTTATTGACTTGGTAATGAAATAGAATATGAGAAGCAGTTAAGGGATTCAAATAATGTTTGATTTGGTGAATTTACTTACAATGTGCTATTGGTATTTAATAAGGAACTGGTATACCATAGGAAATTATTTTTAAACCAAAAACACAAAGTAAATGGACATTTTTGCTTCTTTGTTATTTTACAAAGGGCATTTCTGTTTTACCACAGTCAATCTTGCCAACCTGCTAGTGCCTTTGACCCTGATCTGAGAACCTTTTACTTGAACTTGGCCTTTCAAATAGGGTAAATATGATCATGGTTGTGGTTTGTGGAGGGCAGAGGCACAGCCAGCTTGGGCTTATCCAGCCAGTACTAAGTGCAATATTATGGTGTAGAAGAGGAAACATGCCAACTCAAAGATGAAAGAATTTCCTGTGCTTCATTTTTCAAAGAATTCAGAATTATTGAGTTGGCCCCCGATGTACAGAAAAATATTCTAAACTGGAAAGTAATTTGTTTGAAAGGATTTTCTACCATGGTGAAAACCCATGAAAATAACATCTATATATTATAATATATAAGGTGAAAGTTGATATCCTATATCTCTAAGTAATATTTTCCTTACATGAGGGAAGTCTCTGGAGTCTTGATAATTAAAACTATCCAATAATACTGGCAAAGTGGGTGTAGGTTGGGATTTTCCACCACATAAGTATTGGCTAAGTTTTACTGCCTGAAAAAAAATGTGCTTTTTCATTAGTGAGTTTTTCTGTATTACTGTGTGCCAGTTGTAACATTTATTTTTGTTTTACACAAGTTTTGATTTTTCCTCATATAATTAAATTCAGATTTTTATTGGCTGGAGTTGGTTTCTTGGAAATTTTTGTCTTCAAAATGACTCTTGCAAGTAACCTCTAAGTAGTCTTGTTTTTGCCTTGAAAAAAGGTACAATTTAGATGAAGAGGAAAGATGAGAAGTGAATTCTGCTGACAAATGACTATCACTTTCATCATGCTGTTCCCATGATTAAGAACCTAACATGTGTTTGGGTACCTGGGTGGCTAAGTCGGTTGTGTCTGACTCTTGATTTTGGCTAAAATCATGATCTCAGGGTCATGAGATTGAGCTCAGTGCTAGGCCTGGAGCCTGCTTAGGATCCTCTCTCTTTCTCTCTCTCTCCCCTTCTCTCTGTGTGCACCTCCCACCCCCCACCAGCTTATGCATGGCTCACTTTCTCTCTTGCTCACTTGCTAAAAGAAAAAAAAAAAAAAAAAAAGAACATAAGATGTCTTAACGTGTCTCTCAAAAAGTATTAACTCATCTATTTGACCGTGGAGTTCTTTCATCAAGAGAACTTTATGACCTTAATATATTATTTTTTTTCTTGCAGTCACTAATCTATTGTCCTAGCAATACTTATCCAATTTTATCTGTTATCTTCTTCTGAAACTTTTAAAATGATTTTCCTCTTGTTTAAAACAGCCTCTTCTGCTTTCTGCCCATTCAAATCTAGCACATTCTTCAAGGCCTGCTGAAACAGACCTCCTGGATGAAGCTTTCATAGATAAACTGGCCTTCTGTACCTCTGTTACTTTAAATGCCTTTAATCATATATGTATGTGTGCTGACTATGTATCTGTCTATCTACCTATCTACCTATCTCCTAAATTCCTTCCTTCCTTCCTATCTATCTATCTACCGTCTTATTGCACTGTGTGAGATAGCCATTGAACTAAACACTTCTGGTATTAGTGTACCAAACAGGTAAGTAAACTTGTCCTCATGGAGCTTACATTCTCTGGTTATACATGATGAACAGGAAAATACTATAATGACTAAAAGCTTGAGTTCAGAAGTTGGACAGAATTGAGGTCAAATTTCAGCTCTAATCTCCCTTAGTTTCAGTTACTTTTTCCTTCCCATGTGTAAGTTAGGGATAATTATAATACCTTCACATTAGGTTTATTGTGAGAAATAATTTTTTTTTAGTTTTTATTTATTTTATTTATTTATTTTTTTTGTTTTTTTTTTTTTTAGATTTTATTTATTTATTTGTCAGAGAGAGAGAGAGAGGGAGAGAGAGTGAGCACAGGCAGACAGAGGCAGAGGGAGAAGCAGGCTCCCTGACGAGCAAGGAGCCCGATGTGGGACTCGATCCCAGGACGCTGGGATCATGACCTGAGCCGAAGGCAGCTGCTTAACCAACTGAGCCACCCAGGCGTCCCTATTTTATTTTATTTTTAAAGATTTATTTATTTAAGGAGGCAGAGAGAGAAACTTTAGCAGACCCCACGCTGAGCTGAGCATGGAGCCCAATGCAGGGCTTGATCTCACGACGCTGAGATCATGACCTGAGCCACAGTCAAGAGTCTGAGGCTTAGCTGATTGCACCACCCAGGAGCCCCTATTGTGGGAATTAAATGAGATAATGCTTTGTTTGAAGAGAGTAATACTAATAATATCCTAGAATTTATTACATGCAGCTAATATTAGGGAATTTTTGATACCTCCTTCAATGGTAGCATGTTATTAAAATGAGAATGAATAAGGAGTCTTCATTGAATGTACCAGCCACACAAGTTCATTTGGCATTATTGATATTTTTACAAAAGATAATCTTTTTCTCTTACAAATCTGCAGAATTGGAAAAGCAGCACTTTGCTGATTACCATAGTTGTGAAAGGCAGTTTTTACTCTCCAGAGGCTTAACTGCCTTCTGATTATAAAAGAGTCAAATTATATGATTTTTCCACACATACAGGATATTACTTAGTAAATGAGTAGGTCATCGTACCAAAGGTGTCTTACTGGCCTCAAAAAAAATTTCCAAATGATTTAATTTGTACCTAGAGGAGAGAGGTATTAACTAATGATCTCACCATAACCTGACTGTGTCACTTAACTCTTCTTATGATATTTTATTTCTACCTTCATATGAGGTGGTTCTTAAAGGATGACATTCATCTAAACAACTGTCTGAATTTATGGAAGTAAACGGACTTGGTTCATTTATTTATTCACTCATTTTTTTTCTTACATGTTGTGGTCCTTCATTCATTAGATTTTTTTCATGTTATTATATTAAAATCTATAAAAGAGGTAAACAGTTGAATGAGAAGTTGACTTGGGGCATGTAAAGAATCACACAACTAGAAAATAAGCCTACGTATTGATGCAGTGCGACAAGAGCAAATGATATATCGTGGTCAGGGAAGTCTTCTTGGAGTCAAAGTTTGGAAAAAAATGAATGCCATGCATTGGCTAAGAAGCAGTCAAAGTATTAAAGGTAGGATACATAATTAATCTTTTATATTGGGATGTTTTATAGAAAGAGTGTTTTATTTATTTTTGAACAATATACTCTTCAGTTAGGATTTAAAATGCAAATGCTAAAATAAAACTTTCTCTAAAAGCAACCTATCTAAAGTTTTGAAGCTGGTGGAAAATTTTCTTTTTACATTTAAATTGCAGTAAACCTTGTCTTTTATTTAACATTTTTTTTTTTACCCTTACTGAGAGGAAAATATGTCAGGACTAAGACACATTCACATACACACAGAAACCCACTTAAGCAGGATGCATAGTTTTTCCTCAACCCATGTGGCCTTGAAAATGAGTATGTGAAGGAAGAAACTGGTCTATATAAAAGTGTCTCTGATTCTTGGGTGGCTTATGGTTAGTGTTATTGTTTTTAAAAACCACTCTTGGCTTCTGTGGTACATTGACCTGTGTGTGGAATCTCAAAGTAAATGTTTTCCACTCTGTGGGACACTGGGTCAAAGACGAAAGGTTTTGTTCCATTTCCAGTAACAGTTTTTTCCTGCTCCGTATTCACATGATGATTTAAGGCCATTTTCTTTATTTGAGGCTAATCTTCTTTCTTAGAACAAGCATTTCATAATTTGGGAAGCCAATTTCCAAGGCCTGAAGCTCATTGTAAAGCAGGGTGAGGCAATCCTTTATTTGATCTAATTTTAAGGCTGTAGAGAGTTTCCTTTCCACTACAAGGAGCTGTTGTTCCCACCATTAGCCCTGAACATTTTGGTTAGACCAGATTTCTCTAGAATGCTGCTAGAATGCTGCTTTCTCTGATTTAAGCTATTATGAGCTTGAATCCAGATTAATTTATTTGATTATCTAGAAAAGCTATGAAGGGATGGACAGTGGATGCATACATTTTTATAGGGGAGAGAGAAAGGGTGAATGAGAAGTTGGGTGCACTATCCAGTTGGATGATGGAAAATAGGGAGACAATCTTTACTGGAGGCAGCTGAATGGAAGCCTTGTGAAGCGGAAAAAGACTGAAAGTGTGGAAACAGAGATGTGCAAGATGAGGTATCCCAAAACAAACTCCCTACATGACAACTTTGTGTTGTTCTCTGGTTAGAGTGAGACCCTGTCTGTGGTTGCCTAGAGTGAGCCATGTCTGACATGTCAAGACATTTGGCTTGTGAGAGAGCTATTGAAGGGATTCTAAGAGTTCAGATGTGGCATGGGGCTACATCATGCAAAGCTGAAGTAATCTAACTGATTTGAGACCTTTATATCCCCCCAAAAGAAAATCTGGAGCACCCTTTAGAATTTCATAGGACCAGATCTTTGAAGCATAAATCCATTAGATACAGCCTGGTCTATGGTACACTAAGGTAAGTATCAGACTTTTGTCACATTATCTTCCTGAAGGAGTATGCTAGAGCCAGGGGATAGTTCTGAACTTCTGGTTTCATATGCCCTTTGTCTTGTATGCCCAGCTTTTCCTCTTTCCAAGCATTCCCCACATGTGCCTCCACCAAGTTTCCCCATCTCTCCTTACCTCTGCCCTCATTTCTTGCTCCACCTCATTCTCTTTCTGAGCAAACAGAGTAGTGTAAGTGGAGAAAAAAAATCTCTTCCTCCACCCATCTTAGGTTCTCTAGCTGGGGCCTTATAAATTAGATAGGCCAAAGATAGATAACAAGAGAAGAACAAATACAAGTTTGTGAACATGTGCATGCACTAGGGAGTACCTAGAGATGAGTAACTCAAAGGGGTGATTAGATTTAGGCTTATATACCATTTTAGGCTAAAAGAAAAGGGGCTTGGGGCTTCTGGGATAGGAAGGCAAGTTTTGAGAGGGTGTCCAGGAAAAGTACGGTAAACAAGGAATTTTTAATAAGGTTTGCTGTATAGATTTAAGTCAGTGCCTTCTTCATTGATCAGAATTGTTAGAAGTCTACCTCTTTCTGGTACTAGAGAGAGAGACATCTTTACAAACAGAAATTTCCTTTACCAAAGTAGAACTTGTACCCTATTTTTAGAGCTTTCCTAGCTTCTGCTGGTTCTCAGTGGCCTTTAGCTAAAAATAATCCATATGCCAGAGACATATTACAGTGTGTTACATTCTGGTACCCCACATTAACTTCAGCTTCCTGCCTATGGGAATTAGGATTAAGTGATATTCATGGATTGGCCAAGACTGCTTGATCTCTCACTCTGAGGGCTTTTTGGTGTCCCTGACTAGGACCCAGATTTTCCTTTCTTATCAGGTAACACCATGATTTATCCAACTGTTTATGCTACTTAGGTATGGTACTTCTTTTTTTTTTTAAATTTTATTTATTTATTTGACAGACAGAGATCACAAGTAGGCAGAGAGGCAGGCAGAGAGGGGGGGGAAGCAGGCTTCTTGCTGAGCAGAGAGCCCGATGTGGGGCTCGATCCCAGGACCTTGGGATCATGACCTGAGCCAAAGGCAGAGGCTTTAACCCATTGAGCCACCCAGGTGCCCCAGGTATGGTACTTCTTATAGCTCACCCCTGTTTCTAATCCATTGGGGATTTCTGCTGACTCTACTTCTTGAATCCATTCTTTGTCTTCACAGCTGCCATGATACAAGGGACATTAACATCTTTCACTTACATTGTAGAATACTCTCCGTATATGTCTGCCAACTTCCACTCTTGTTTTTCCACAGTCTAGTCAAGGGTGACCTTCTTAAATGTGAATGGGATTCATATCATTCCTGAGATTAAAGATTTTTAATGTTTTTCCTGTTGAATTTAAAATAAAATCAGCTTCAAAAAAAATTAAGTAAAATCAGCTTCTTACCAAGGTCTACAAGGCCTGGTGTGACCTGGCTCAGCCTCCGTATCTAGAACTTCATTTTAACATTCTCTCTCATGCTCACTATTCACTATCTCCAAGCATAATGATCTTTCAGTTCCTGAGTCACATGAGGCTCTTCTGCATCTTGGAACATCTGCCTGAAATGACCTTTTTAATATTTCTTCCATGACCAGATCTTTCTATTTATCAGTGTTTTGACTTTAGTGCTATGCCAGCTCTCAATTTTGTTGTTGTTTGTCTGTGGTACTCGTCATGGCATGCAATTAACTTCTTTCTGTTTATATATTTGTTGTCTCTTGTTACCCATCCCATATGTTCTTTTTGAGATGGTAGTCTTGCTATTCTTTTTTACTCTTCTGTGTTGAAATTATAGTATAGTCCCTGACACATAGTAGCTACTCAATAAATATTTGATATGCAAACAGCCAAGGGCAAGTCCTAGTCCCAATACTTCCAATAAAGACTATATTGGTGTTGACTAAGTGTTGTTCCTCAAAACATATCTTTGATTTTATAGGATTATCCTACCTTATTAAATTTGCATCTGAATGATTGGGATTAGACCTCTCAGAAACTATTAGGTTTTCAGCTGTTTCTCTCTAAATAAACTGCTAAACTAAATTTTTGCCCTGAACCTAAGGAGTTATATTGTCAGAAACTTAGGTTTCAAAATATACTAGTCAGCTAATCCAAAGCCATGAATACAGGTTTTATAGTGTTTTCCCCAAGCAAATCATGCATAGTGTAAACCTTATGAGATTTTATTTGAAAAATTGGTTTCTTAGCCATGCACATCTTTCTGTTTCCTACCTCCTCATGTCTCTTATCTATCTAGGAGAGCTAATTGCTAAAAGTTCACAGATGTAATTGCATTGAAACATCAGAATAAGCTATTCTTTTGAAGTAAAACTGAATAACTATAGTTATTAGTTGCCAAGTGTGTCTGACCCAATGGCATTCAATAGCATATATCTCATCACTATATTGTATAAAAGGCTTGACTCCAATTCAGGAGTTTAAACTTTGCTCATTGTACATTTACTTTTCAGTAATGTTAATTAGCTAATTTGTGAGATACAAATAAGCTATAATTAGTATGGTGCTTTGATATTTTATTTCTAACAACAGGAAGATGATTACCTTCAAAAATAATAAAAGATTTAAATCCAAGTAAGGATCTAAATTACAGTCCTTGAGTTGTGAAGAAAAGTGAATTCAGTTAATCCCCATTTGCATGTGCCAATTAGTTAAGTATTAATCAATTTCTTATATAAATGGAAATGAGGATACCAGGATTCTTTGGTAAGATAATGTTTCTCATTAACACAAACACAACCTTCTGACATTTCATAAAATAAAAAAATTTTCCCTGTCCATTTTCCTTTTTCAAAATATCTGTTGATTTATTTTTCTATAGTTATGGAATCTATTCATCCCAATACATTTGTAAGAATTTTTTCAGAATTTCTCTTAGACTCTAATAATAAAGAATAGCTATTAAGCAGAATTTAGAGTATACCTTAGTTATTATTTTAATTAAAGCATGGTTTACACACAATGTTACAGTAGTTTTAGGTGTATAAATAGTGATTTGACAAGTATATACATTATTATATGTTCACCACAAATGTAGCTATCATCTGTCACCATAGAACTCTGTTATAATATCATTGACTTTATTCCTTATGCTGTATTTTTTTATTCCCATGACTCATTCATTTCACAACTGACAGCCTGTATCTCCCACCCTCCTTCACCCATTTTGCCCGTTCCCCTCTCTCCCTACTCCCCTTCTCCTTACTCCCCTACTCCCCTCTGGCAACTGTCAGTTTCTTCTCTGTATTTATGGGTTTGTTTATTTTTATTTATTTATTTTAGAATCCTTGTCAGTGAAATCATATAGTATTAGTCTTTCTCTAACTCATTTTACTTAATATAATGCCGTCTAGGCCATCCATGGTGTTGCAAATGGCAAGATTTCATCCTTTTTTATGGCTAAGTAATATTCCATTGCATATATATGATATACGTATCACATATATCACATCTTCTTTATCTGTTCCCCTAATGATGAACACTTGGGTTCTTTCTATATCTTGGCTATTGTAGACACTACTGCAATGAACATAGGGCTGCAAAGAAAACATAGTAATAATTTGGAAAGATGTAATTTTTTTTTAATAAAAAATTTTCAAATCTCAGAACTCAATTTTGTATCTGAAGATGGCGAAAGTAAAGTAAGAAGCTGAAAATATTCAGATGAGCTATGCTGCAGTGAATTTATCTATTTTCCCTCCCTTCTTTCTTCTTTCCGTCCTGCCCCCCTCCTCTAGGTATGGAATATGCCCAAGTTTATGTGTTTAAAATATTTATATTTAAAACAAATAGTAGAGTTTGAAAAATCACTCAAATTTCTTGGTATTAAAAAAGCTATTTGGTATTTGGAAAAATCAAAGGAACAGAAATTTTAATGGAACTATTAAATGAATGATTTTTAACAAGTGCTTTACAAGACTTTTAGAGCTCAATTTTGCAAAATTCAGGGCTGACATAGACATAATATTCACAGAAATAAAGTTATGTCAACATTCTCTACCTTTCAGAGTTGGTCCTCTGGGGTATTTTGCTCCATGGCAACCTGGCCCTTTATTATCATATTGATATACTCCTGAAATTCAATTAAAAAAATATTGCTGTGGGAAGTGAGAAATTTTAATAAAACCAAGATGGTCTTTTGAAATGTGGTTTATGTGGGAAATACTATAGTGAGATGAATAGAGTAGTGGTCTGTTTTCTTATCCTACTATAAATTTTAGGTTTTTTTTTTTTTTTAAGATTTTATTTATTGAGGGGCGCCTGGGTGGCTCAGTGGGTTAAGCCTCTGCCTTCGGCTCAGGTCATGGTCCCAGGGTCCTGGGATCGAGCCCCACATCGGGCTCTCTGCTCAGCGGGGAGCCTGCTTCCCTTCCTCTCTCTGCCTACTTGTCTGTCAAATAAATAAAATCTTAAAAAAAAAGATTTTATTTATTTATTTGACAGACAGAGATCACAAGTAGGCAGAGAGGCAGGCAGGGAGAGAGAGGAAGGGAAGCAGGCTCCCCGCTGAGCAGAGAGCCCGATGTGGGGCTCGATCCCAGGACCCTGGGACCATGACCTGAGCCGAAGGCAGAGGCTTAACCCACTGAGCCACCCAGGTGCCCTAAATTTTAGTTTTAGGTGCTTCTCAGTAGCAAGAAGCTTCTAGATTCCCAAATTATACTTTCTTGATTAACCATCACATTATTTTTCCTCTATCATTTATAGAAGGCAGTATTAATCAGTGTGATTATTTAGAAATTTTTTGACCAAACAACAAATTTGTAAAGATAATGGTGTAGACTAGAGGAATAGCTGATTACCCTAAATGTTTTCCTTTTTTAAAAAAATTATTTAATGAAAAACAAATAAAAATTATTCATAATCCTAAGACTTAAAACTATATAAAATAATTAGAGAATAGCTTCTTCTGCCCACTTTTCTTAAAATCCCAATCTATAGAGGTAACTATGGTTGAAATTTTAGTACCTGTTTTAAAAATTTTTCTTAATTTTATTAAAAAGTATCCCACGGCAAAAATGAACTATTGGGACTTCATCAAGATCAAAAGCTTTTGCACAGCAAAGGAAACAGTTAATAAAACCAAAAGACAACTGACAGAATGGGAGAAGATATTTGCAAACGACATATCCAATAAAGGGCTAGTATCCAAAATCTATAAAGAGCTTAGCAAACTCAACACCCAAAGAACAAATAATCCAATCAAGAAATGGGCAGAGGACATGAACAGACATTTCTGCAAAGAAGACATCCAGATGGCCAACAGATACATGAAAGAGTGCTCCACATCACTCAGCATCAGGGAAATACAAATCAAAACCACAATGAGATACCACCTCACACCAGTCAGAATGGCTAAAATTAACAAGTCAGGAATGACAGATGCTGGTGAGGATGCGGAGAAAGGGGAACCCTCCTACACTGTTGGTGGGAATGCAAGCTGGTGCAACCACTCTGGAAAACAGCATGGAGGTTCCCCAAAAAGTTGAAAATAGAGCTACACTATGACCCAGCAATCTCACTACTGGGTATTTACCCTAAAGATACAAATGTAGTGATCTGAAGGGGCACGTGCACCCAAGTGTTTATAGCAGCAATGTCCACAATAGCAAAACTATGGAAAGGACCTAGATGCCCATCAACAGATGAATGGATAAAGAAGAGGTGGTGTATATATACACAATGGAATACTATGCAGCCATCAAAAGAAATGATATCTTGCCATTTGCGACAACGTGGATGGAACTAAAGGGTATCATGCTGAGTGAAATAAGTCAATCAGAGAAAGACGATTATTGTATGATCTCCCTGATATGAGGAAGTTGAGAGGCAATGTGGGAGGTTTGGGGGGTAGGAAAAGAATAAATGAAACAAGATGGGATTGGGAGGGAGACAAACCATAAGAGACTCTTAATCTCACAAAACAAACTGAGGGTTGCTGGGGGTCGGGGGGTCAGGAGAGGATGGTGGGGTTATGGACATTAGAGAAGGTATGTGCTATGGTGAGTGCTGTGAAGTGTGTAAACCTGGCTATTCACAGACCTGTAACCCTTAGGTTAATAATACATTATATGTTAATAAAAAATAAAAAAAAAGTAGATATAAAAATATTAATTCAACAGTATTTCCATAAAAATTTAAAACTAGGTTCAGAGCTACCTGAAGTGAGGAAGTAGAATATCAGAATTTCTTATTCCTTCCGTATTTATCTATTTCTTCCTCAACAATTGTACATCTATATTTCCCGTTTCTGGAATGTCCTCTCCCTTTTGTCTTAGTATTGCTTTTCCTTCAATGCTGAGCATAAGTCCCACCTTTCTAAAAACTTCAGTTCTTAGAATGTACTGTTTTATTGTTAATGCTACATTAGGACTTTTAGCATGTGTCTAGTACTCAGATATATCTTTTTATGTATGTAACCAATCTCCTGAAAGCCCTCTGGGCAGGACTAGTCTCATACATCTCTCTATCAAATAAATACCTTACACACACACACACACACACATAAAAAAATAAAAAGTACCCTCCACACACATCTGTACAATATTCATACACTTCTCAAATATGGAGTCATGTCAAAAAATAAGGTACCAGGGGCGCCTGGGTGGCTCAGTGGGTTAAAGCCTCTGCCTTCGGCTCAGGTCATGATCCCAGGGTCCTGGGATCGAGCCCCACATCGGGTTCTCTGCTCTGCAGGGACCCTGCTTCCTCCTCTCTCTCTCTCTGTGCCTGCCTCTCTGCCTACTTGTGATCTCTGTCTGTCAAACAAATAAATAAAATCTTTAAAAAAAATAAGGTACCATAATTTATTCAACTATTTCCGTATTTATATATAACCAGAGGCTTTTGTTGTTTTTTGTTTTTCCATCGCACTTCCTCAGTGGGAATTCTGATACAGATGCTTTGTGCTAGTGTGTTTCTTTTCTGGTTTTTCTTTGGTTATTTTTTAATATCACTCCCCAAAATATTGGACTTCTTTCAGTTCCATAAAGAGTTTGTGAGAGAGGTCATTTTTTTTTATACCTTCACCATTCCTGATTATCATTCTTAATTTCTGTCAATCTTATGATAATTTGATTTTTTACTTCCTTCAGTACTAATGAGTCAGAACACCTTTCAGATGTTTGCATATACTCCATCTGCATTTCCTCTTCCTTGAATTCCCTATTTCTCAAGGTGTCAAACTATAAGACTGAAGGGTGTCGAACTACTTGTAGTTTGAAAACTACAAGGTGTCAAATTACAAGACTGAAAAAAATCAATTATGAAGCCCCCAAAATTTAGAATACAGTTTAAATCTAGATGGCTTCTCTAGTTGTATGATAAAATAACTAAATTCTGTTAATACTGTTTTTTAATCCTCTTTTTTTAAAATTTAATTTTAATTTTTTTTGTGTGTTCCAAAATTCATTGTTTATGCACCTCACCCAGTGCTCCATGCAATACATGCCCTCCATAATACCTACCACCAGGCTCACCCAACCTCCAACCGCTCCCCTCCAAAACCCTCAGTTTGTTTCTCAGAGTCTACAGTCTCTTATGGTTTTTCTCCCCCTCTGATTTCCCCCAGCCCACTTCTCCTCCCCATCTTCTTGTTCTGTATTTGGCTAGGATATGAAACCAACTGACCAGCACTATGAACCTACAAAACATGGTATTTGAAAAAAAAACCTTGCACTGGAGTTGATGACAGCATATATTTTGCAGTGGTACTGGTGGTTAAATACCTCTCTGAGGACTCATCCAGCTGATACCCTGAGTTAACTGTCCATTCAAAGCCTAGAAACTAGGACTACTTAATGGTTGCGCAAGAAAGCAATCATTCAAATCTTAATTTACCTTTGGAAATGTTTTCGATTTGGATTGCAGTTGTCTAGATGGGGACCAGTATATATGCATGTGTGTGTGTGTGTGTGTGTGTGTTTGATGTATATGTATATATCTCTGTATTTATAGATAGGTTTTTTTTTTTCCCCAAAATGTATGGTGATTTCAGGAGAGTATTTATTTTAGCAAGTTGACAGATATCAAGGTCACTGTACAAAAGTAAATTTTATTTTTACATATTGGCAATAATTAGAAAATAAAATATAAATATACTATTTCAAAACATCAAAAAATTATTCTTGGGGATAAATCTGATAAGAAGTGTTTAAGACCTTTATACAGAAAACTATAAATATTACTGAGAGAAATTAAAGAATATTTAAATAAACATAAAATGAACACATCATGTTCATGAATTGAAAGACTCTATATAATAAAAATTTCATTCTTAAACTGATCTATACATTCAACACAATTAAAAAAAATAACTAGAAGTTTCTGTGTGTGTGTAAATTGACATACTAATTCTAAATAAAACCTGCATGGAAAGTTCAAAGGGCCAAGAATTACCAAAGGAATCTTGAATTATAAAAATAAAGCCAGGAGATGTGCATTGCCAGGATTATATTTTATATTGTATATTATATGTTATATATAGATCTGCAGTAATTTAAAAAGTCTGATATTGCACAGAGACAGACAGAGTTGTTTGGGTGGTTCAGTTGGTTAAGCATCTGACTCTGATTTTGGCTAAGGTCATGATCTTAGGGTCAGGAGATTGAACCCCTTGTATAGGCTCCATGCTCAGTGGGGAGTCTGCTTTAGATTCTGTCTCCTCCTCTCCTTCTGTACTACCCACCTCTGCTCTCTCTCTCTCTAAAATAAATAAATCTTAAAAAAAGGAGACAGACAGACAAATGATGCAGAGAATAGAGTACATAATAAACATTTATCACATGGTCACTTGATTTTGATGATGTTAATTTCAATGATATGAGGAAAGGATGTTCTATTAAATAAATGGTGCTAGGTTAATTGAATATCTATATGAAAAATCGATCATGATTCTTAAATCATATCATACAAAAATTATTTTTGATTTGAAAATTAGATATAAAAGGTAAGGCAATAAATTAAAAAAAAACCCACTTTCTTGACCTCATGTAGGCAAATATTTCTTAAATAAAACATAAAAAATACTAATCATAAAATAAATGAGAGTAAATTGGACTACATTAAAATAAAGAATGTCTGTTTATCAAAATATACAAATTAGAGATTAAAAAGGCAAGCCTTGGGCCACAAAATGAGAGAAAATTTTTCTGTATTTGTGTGTGTATGTGTGCGCGCGTGTGTGTTTGTAGAAAAATATGCTAAGACTTGAATAGTACCTTCATAAAAGAGACCATCCAAGTGGCCAACAGAAAGAAGAAAGATGCTTTAATACAGGGATTCATAAATTTCTGCTGTAAGGGTCGGATAATAAATATTATGGGCTGTGGTAACTGAAAAATACCCCTTTGAAAGATACTCATATCAAATTTCTGAAACTTGTGAATATTACCTGACACAGAAAAAGGGTGTTTTTCAGATGTAATTAGGGATCTTAAAATGAGATCATTCTGGATTATCCAGGTGAATCTAAATACAATAAGCATTATAAAAGACAGACAGAAGAGAACAGATACACTAGAGGAATAGGACATAGAGATTGAAATGTGGCCCAAACTAAGGAAGCTAAGGAATGCCAAAAATTCTCCCCTAGAGCCTCCAGAGGGAGTACAGCTCTGCCTGCACTTTGATTTCAGACTTCTGGTTTCCATAACTACGACAAAATAAATTTATGCTGTTTTAAGTGATCCAGTCTGTGGTAGTTTGTCATGGCAGCCACGAAATGGGCCATATGATCTCTGTTGTAACTATTTAACACTGTATTTGTAGCATATACTCAGCTGTAGACAATAGTGAGCTAATGTGTATGCCGGTGTTATAATAAAATTTTATTTCTAAAAGTTTGGAGAGACTATGAAGCAGGGAATTCTCATATACTACTGGTGGGAATATGAAATGGAATGAGAATTTTGAAAAATTGTTCAGCATTTTCTATAATCCAGAAATTCTCTTAGATTTAAATAGAAATTCATAAATACGTGTATCAAAACACATATAAAAATGTTCATAGTAGCACTACGCAATAATTCTAGACTGGAACAAAATTCAACAGTAGAATCAATCAATTGTGGTATGTTATAAATATACAGGCACACACATATATACAATCATGTAATATTACAAGGCAATGAAAATGAATTCTGGCCCCTATAATAACATGGATGATTTTTGTAAAAAATATTGGGAAAAAAACAGTTACAAAATAGTAAGAAATAGTACATACTGCATAATTATATTTATGTAATGTTCAAAAGCAGACAAAGTATTGATGGTGGTAGGAATCATTGTAGAGATTAGTTTTGGAAGGCAGTGTTGAGGGTAGGAGGCTTGTGGGGGATATCTGGAGTTTTGTTCTTTGGTAGTTATGGTGGTTACCCAGTTGTGTTTACTTTATAAAAATTCGTTGGATTGTATGATTTGTATTGCTTTCTGTATCTATGATATACTTCAACCAAACATTTGTATACTTTTGGAGTCCACATGGCATGAATTTTAATGTAAGCAGGATCAATAGTACTGTATCATGTGACAAAAATCTTAAGTAAAGTTGAAATAGTGACACTATTTCACTATTATATTGAGTAACAGTCTTAAAGATAGTATTTTTGAAAATCAGTGCTTTAAAAAATAATCATTCTGACTTGGGGATAACATAAACTTCTATGTTAATATTGTTGTTTTTAAGTAATCAAAAAAATTTCTAGTAGTTGATGTTTTTTCTTAAACATGATTAATGATGAGAAATTGGAAATCCTGAATTTTTTTTTTTTTAGTTCACTGGGAGTTTTTAATTATGAAAAAATATACTTTTAAATTATAATATACAAGGCAGAATTAATTATATAATAGCTCTTTGGGAATAGTAAAAGTTAGTAAGGAAATCTAGATTGCTGGCAATGGCTATTTATTCTTCTAAGCATCATAGTTGAAAAGTGGCTCAGACTGTAATATGAGATTAACTTGCAGAGCTTTCTTTAGATCATATGCACATAGTCAATTCACTGCTTTAGTAATTTAGTTGAAACTTTCCTGAGGTATTTTTGCTGTAAGCCACTTTATTTAATTCCTTCATCTCAGAAATGGGAATTCTACCACCTTCCTGACATCACAGTGACATGATGATTAATTAGTTAATGTTTGTAAAGTGCTTTGAGGATGTAAAGTGCTAAATAAGTGTTAAGCCCTGTTAAGTATCACAGTCAATCAATATAATGTTTTAATGTACAGAATCTCATGTGTTACTTCAAATGCAGTATACTAATTTAGTTAATGTGAGAGTTCTTATGAAATTACAACTATATCACAAAATTGGCAGAAATTTTATAAATTATGAAGATGCAGCAGGGTTCAGAGAATTACATTTATTTATTTAGAGTTTTAATTTATATTCATTATTTTTTATTTTAAATCAAAAAGAATTAAAATTTCTCATCTCAACTTTCCATTTTAATTTTACATATTAAAAATACTCATAAAATAATCTATGCTGGAGTCTCCTTAGCCATCCTCAATTCTGAATATAATATTTCATTTCTAAAAGAATTATTGATTCTTTTTAAGAATATCTGAGGGCTGGAGTTTTAATGAATTTGTTCTTGTTTCTTCATAAAATCTAATAAGTGACTTTACATTAGTAAAAAAATGGCAAGAATTTTGTAATATGGCATTTAGGTAATATAAGACAACTTTTCTGTTTAATAGGGGTAGGCTAAGAGTGGCTGAAAGAGGCTTGATATTATCCAGATATATTGAGTCTAAGCTGAGATATATAGAAAAATGAAGAAGGTAAGAAACATTTTTTTTAATTTCCTTAAACCCAGGGGACATTCATGTTCTTTGTATAGGAATTAAGAGCTAAATCCAGTGTATTTATCCACATTTAATATAGAAATGAACAAATTATAACTAGAAAATAAGTCCTTATTACTCAAAATAGGTAGTAAACTATTCTTTAAAAAATACCTGAAATAGATAATATAAGTACCTGAACATATGTTTCACTCTTTGTTGCAGCATGTAATTTCACTCTTTTGGGTGAAGATTTAAGGCGGATAGTGAACAAAATGAGAGAATAAAGACAGAGTTTATGTATTCTAGACAGCTTTCTCTTGCCTTTGTAGACCTAAGGAAATTCCTTCTCTGTGTTGACGTCAGTACTTGCATGAGACTAATCTGAGACCAGCAAAAGATTTAATTAGGTAGCTGACTTTGCAAAAACAAACCACACTTTAAAAACACACAGATCCCAGAATCTTCACTTCTTCTGGGAATTTATTTTTCCTGGGTTCCTAAAGATCAGCTAGTGTAATTTTATGGATGAGAACACTGAGTTTAAACACATTCCCTGGATTTGCCAGGGGCACAGGACCATAGACTGATGGGTTGCTCCAGCAGGGGCCCTCATCCTGGTTACCTCTCCACTGTCTTTGTGGTTGAGGGACAGGGTACAGGGTTTAGAATTAGCAGAGTTGCCTTGGGGCCAACGTCTGGCTTTGTCGCTTTCCTGAGCACATCTCCTCTCTGAATACAAGTTTCAGTGCCTTGCAGAAAAAAGAAATGATGCTTTTCAGGGTTGCTGTGAAGATTACAGATGAGGCACCATAAGTACTCGGGGAGGAGACTGACATATAGTCAGAAGCTCAATAATTGAGGGTCAAATAATATAACTGACTTATGGTCCCTTTACACATATTATCTCCATTAGAAAAACTTGATTATTACAGTAACTATATGAATATAGTGTTTCATATGCAGCAGCTCTCTACGTTTATTCATTTACTTTTACAACTGATAGGTTTCACAACAACTGTTTTATTTCTGTTTTACATATGAGAAAGCTAAGACGTAGAGTAATGGATATGTGTAACATAACCAAGACTCACAGAAATTAAGTAATCAACCCAAGAAACTCCACACAGCTTGTACTTGGGGAGCTGGACCTCTGTCAAGTTGGCCCATCTGCCCTTCTGCTATTGCTGTCTACCTAGATGACTTATTAATTTTACCCTGTAGTAGTGATCCTAAATATAAGCAGGAGAAATGCCCACAGAGAAAAGAGAAGAGAAAAATGAAGGCAGAGAAATGAGAAAGGAATAAGAGTAGAAAAATTCAAAATGCAGTATGTGGGGTTCTTGAGTAACCCATGCCACTGATATATTCTTTACATTAATTATGGGATTTGAAAAACTCTGGTATTTTGTTACTGTGGTGTAAAGTTAATTCCATAAGAATTTAAACTTTTTTTCTCAGTCTTAGTGTAGTATCAGTTAGATGAGGTCAGTTTACATAATATCCTATCTTTGCCACCAGTTTTACTGACTCAAATAAATTCAACGTAGTATCTGTTACTGACGTGGCTCCCATTTGTCACTGGTAAATGCATATTATGTCCCACACCATGACAGTGACTTTATCCACGGTTCCTTGGGGAACTAGAGTATATCACTTAACAGTGCTTGCTGAGCTCATAAAGCTATTTATAATGTGTAACACAACCATTAATAGTTTGAATATTTATAACCATACTTAATAGCTATATATCACTGGTACAACAACAAAAATTACATATGGAAAGAAAATGGTTTCTTTCTCAAAGGCAAAACTGGTGTCTTTGCCTTTAAATGGACTGGGAGGTAAATTATATTTGTATACAAAATTGGAAATGGCCCCAGGGGAAATGTGTCCTAGGATTTTTGTAGTATATCCTTATAGCATTGTTACTTACCTGAACAATAACCAGAACATTTTCTGCTTGCTTGTTTTACTTGTCTTGTCATCCTGTGTCCAGTTGGTTCAGTCTGGCTTAATTTACCTAACAGACATCTCAGAGTTAACCCATACAAAACTGAAAACTTGTCCCTCACAATCTCAGCCCCATTTGAAGTTCCCAGATTACTTAAAATCATCCTTTCCTAGTTGATGACATATTCCTTTCTTTCTGTTTCTTGGGCCACAGACCTTTGAGTCATCCTTCAGTGTTGTCTTTCCTTCTCTCTCTGGATCCTCTAATGAGAAACATATTCATCAACATAAAATATCATATAATTTCAGGAGTTTCACAGATGCCCTGAAGCCCATACACTTTATGGACTTTAGGTGAAGAACCCCTATAAAATGCCCTTTCCAGGTTTAAAATCACATTATGCTTTATAATGAAAGTTTTTATCAGAAAATGATCCAAAATGAAATATGATTCATTTTCCAACAAATATTGGTTCCTTTAATCAATAGAAGATAATACCTTGGGGGAGGGGCAAGATGGCAGAGAAGTAGGAGACCTTGTTTCAACCAGTCCCCTGAAATGAGCTAATTATTTACCAGAACACTCTGAACACCCATGAAATCAGCCTGAGATGTAAGGTTATACACTTCTGGATCTCTGAGGGGGCAGAAGAACATCAGTGGAGAGGTAAAGTGGAGTGCGGCACTTGGACTGATATTGGAGGATAAAGAAGTGGAGTGGGGCATTGGACTGATACTGGAGGATAAACAAAAGGGGGAGGGAGCCACCAGAACTGACCCATTGGAAAGTAATACCCCAATATGAAAATGCCCTGTGCTTTGGGACCAGCATTAACTTGGAGTCTGGTTAAAAGCACTCAAAAAGAACAGAGGTTCTTAAGAGGCAACTAGTGGAATCAGGTGGCCTTGGGCATGGCCCTAAGCCACCGTCCCAGGACAGTCACAGCTGGTGCCTACCTGTGCCTGAGAGAACCTGGCAGGGGCTCCAGTCCATGGTCCCTGAGCCCATGGCTTTCTGCTGCTTACATCATGGCTTGGGCTGGGTGCACCCCTGCCTGCACCTGAGAACCCAGGCACAGGCTCCTGCCAGAGGTCCCTGGACCCACCACCTTTCTCGACCTGTGCCGCTGCCTTCTCTGACCTGTGCTGCTGCTATGTCAGAGGGTACGTGGCATGACCCTGGACTCCAGACAGCAGTCTGGTTGATGGCAGCCACTGGAATCAGGCTCCCAGGACCAATAACGCTGGCAGTTTTAGTGGCATGGGGATGCAGAGACAAGTGGGGGCCTCTGGCAACTACTGAGACAGTGGCTGGGGGTATGCACCTCTCTGGGAGGTTGCTGTGTTCAGTGGAGTTTGCAGACGAGGAGGCTGTGCTCTGGACCACCCAGAGGGGAGCAGACTGAGGCTTCTCACTGAGGTAGAGGACTGGGTGCTGGCAGTTCATTTCGCACTAACCTGCTAAAAGATCGCAAAAAGCCACCAAAGAACAAAAACCTCCAGAGAACAAAAGCCTGAAAAACCAGTTTCCATAGAGCCCAGCCCCTTGAGAGTGGGCAGGGCTATTCAGTCCAGGTAAGATTCACTAAAAAAAAATGCCGCAGGCCCCTCCCCCAGAAGACAAGCCAAAAGAACAAGAGGACAATAACCACAGGGTCCCCATAAAACTGTAAAATCCCAACATCAGGGGAAAACAATATGTTAAGCCCCCGGTACTGTCCCCAAACCTGTATATTTCATAGATACAACTTTTTTTTTAAATTCATTCTCATGATTCTTTTTTTTTTTTAATTTACTTACCACTATAACTAGATGTTTAGTACACCGTATTACATAATAACTTTTTAACTTGAATTTTTTCATACATATACTTGAGTTTCTTTTTCTTTTTTTTTATATAGATATAGATATAAGCTTCAAGGTAATCCTTTTTCCCTATTCAATACTACCTCTATATATAAACCAGTTTTAATTTCCCTGTATCTCTGGAAAGTTGAGTCCTTTAACAATGATAACAAGATACATCTAGAAAGAACCAAAATAACCTTCCTTGCTCACATTGAAGGTTTATAATTCTTCCCATCTTATTCTTCTGTCAGTGTTTCTGTGTATTTGTTTTTGTTTTTGTACTATATAAATCTTATTCTTGGGGTTCATTTCAGCTGGGTTTTTTTTTTTTTCCCTTGTCTTTTACTTTTGTCAGTCTTTTTGTTTGTTCATTTTTGTTTATGTACCTTGTAAATCTTACTTTGGGGGCTCATTGTGGCTGGGTTTTTTCTTTTTTTTTCTCTTTTTACTTTCTTTTTGGTGGCGACTTCCGATTGCTCCAAAACTTTCCAGGGTACACTTTGCCTGGATCATGGTTGATATATTCAGCTATACATCCCCTCAACCACATCTCACTAAATGACTAGGAGGAGGAACACTAACAGAGGAAAAATTCAGAGACTATGACCTCTGTCACGGAACTATTTGATATGGACATAAACAATATGTTGGAAAGGGAATTCAGGGTAACAATTATCCAGGCAATGGCTAGGTTGGAGAAGACCATTAGTGGCAATATAGAATCTCTAAGGGCAGAAGTGAGGGCTGTTCTGGAAGTACTAAAAAATGCTATCAGTGAGATCCAATCTAATCTAAATACTCTAACAGCTAGGGTAACCAAGGCAGAAGATCAAATTAGTGATCTAGAAGACAAACTGATAGAAAACAAACTGATGAATAGAAAGATAAAGAGCTTCCAAGACTGGCACGGTTTAAAAGATTATGTGACCACCAAGCCAGCAGTACAAGAAATATTAAGGGGGTGTCTATAAAAGAAGAAAGAACCCAAGAGTGACATAGAACAGAAAGTTACAGAGACAACCTATAGAAACAAGGACTTCACAGGCAACATGATGTAAATAAAAACTTATCTTTCAATAATCACTCTGAATGTGAATAGCCTAAATGCTCCCATAAAACAGGGAGGTACAGGGTTGCAGACTGGATAAAATGACAGGACCCGTCCATATGCTATCTACGAGAGACACATTTGGAACCTAAAGATACATCCAGACTGAAAGTGAAGGGATGGGGAAACATCTTTCATGCCATGGGCCTCAAAAGAAAGCTGGGATAGTGATTATCATATCAGATAAATTAGATTTTAAGCTAAAGACTGTAGTCAGAGATACAGAAGGACACTGCATCATTCTTAAAGTGTCTATCCACCAAGAAGATCTAACAATTGTAAATATTTATGCCACCAATATGGGAGCAGCCAACTATATAAGCCAATTGTTAATAAAAATAAAGAGTCATATTGATATGAATACATTAATTGTAGGGGATCTTAACATGCCATTCTCAGTAACAGACCATCTAAGGAGAAAATCAACAAAGAAACAAGAGCTTTGAATGATGCATTGGACCAGATGGACCTCATAGATATATACAGAACATTCCACCCTAAAACAACAGATAATACTCATTCTTCTTGAGCACATATGGAACTTTCTCCAGAATAGACCACACACTGGGTCACAAATCAGGGCTCAACCGATACCAAAAGATTGAGATTATTCCCTGCATATTTTCAGATCACAATGCTTTAAAATTGGAACTCAACCACAAGAAAAAAATTTGGAAAGAATTCAAACACTTGGAAGCTAAAGACTATCCTGCTCAAAAATGTTTGGATCAACCAGGAAATCAAAGAAGAACTTAAACAATTCATGGAAACCAGTGAGAATGAAGACACATTGGTCCAAAACCTCTGGGATACTGCAAAGGTTGTCCTAAGGGGGGAAATACATAGCCATCCAAGCCTCACTCAAAAAAATTGAAAAATCCCAAATACACCAACTTTCTTTAAACCTTAAAGAATCGGAGAAACAACAACAAATTAAGCCAACCCCATGCTCAAGAAGGGAAATAATTAAGATTAGAGCAGAGGTAAATGAGTTAGAAACTAGAAGCTGATTCTTTGAAAGAATTATTAAGATCAATAAACCACTGGCCAAACTAACCCAAAAGAAAAGAGAGAGGACCCACCCATATTAATAAAATTATGAATGAAAGGGGAGAGATCATGACTAACACCAAGGAAATAGAAACAATCATCAGAAATTATTATGAACAGTTATATGCCAATAAGTTAAGCAACCTAGAAGAAATGGATTCATTCCTGGAAACCTATAAGCTTCCAAGACTGAAACAGAAAGAAACTGACAACCTGAATAGATCAATATCTAGTAACTAGATTGAAGAAATGATCAAAAACCTCCCAAAAAACAAGAGCCCAGGACCTGATGGATTCCCTGGGGAATTCTAACAAACACTCAAAAAAGAAATAATACCTATTCTCTTGGAGCTATTAAAAAAAAATAAAAACAGAAGGAAAACTTCCAGACTCTATGAAGCCAGCATTACCTTCATCCCCAAACCATGCAAAGACCCCACCAAAAAGGAGAATTTCAGACCAATATTCCTGATGAATATGGATGCCAAGATTTCTCAACAAGATCCTAGCTAATAGGATTCAATAGTACATTAAAAAGATTATCCACCATGAGCAGGTGGGATTTAGCTCTGTGATGCAAGGGTGGTTCAAGATTTGCAAATCAATTAATGTGATAGAACCAAATCAATAAGAGAAGAGAGAAGAACCACATGGTCCTCTCAAATGATGCAGCAAAAGCATTTGACAAAATACAGCATCCGTTCCTGATTAAAACTCTTCAAAGTATAGGGATAGAGGGAACAGTCCTCAACTTCATAAAATCTATCTATGAAAAACCCACACTGAATATCATTCTCAATGAGGAAAAGCTGACAGCCTTCCTTTTGAGATCAGGAGCATGACAAGGATGCCCACTCTCTCCACTGTTGTTCAACATAGTACTAGAAGTCCTAGCAACAGCGATCAGACAACAAAAAGAAAAAAAGAAAAGGTATTCAAATTGGCAAATTCAAATTGTCAAATCTCTCTTTGCAGATGACATAATACTTTATATGGAAAACCCAAAAGATTCCACCCCCAGACTCTTAGAACTCATACAGCAATTCAGTAATGTGTTAGGCTACAAAATCAATGTACAGAAACCCATTTCTTTTCTATACACAAACAATGAAAATATAGAAAGGGAAATTAGAGAATTGATTCCATTTACTATAGCACCAAGAACCCTAAGATTCTTTGGAATAAACCTAACCAAAGAGGTAAAGGATCTTACTCGAGGAACTGTGGAACACTCATGAAAGAAATCGAAGAAGACACAAAAAGATGGAAAAAGATTCCATGTTCAGGGATTGGAAAAATAAACATTGTTAAAATGTCTGTACTTTCCAGAGCAATCTACACTCTCAATGCATCCTGATCAAAATTCCACTGGCATTTTTCAAAATGCTGGAACAGATAATCCTAAAAGTTTTATGGAACCAGAAAAGACCCTGAATTGCTAAGGAAATATTGAAAAAGAAAAAGCTGGGGGCATCATATTGCCTGATTTCAAGGTTTACTACAAAGCTGTGATCACCAAAACAGCATGGTACTGGCACAAAAACACACATAGATCAGTGGAACAGAGTAGCAAGTCCAGATACAGACCCGCAACTCTATGGTCAAATAATCTTCGACAAAGCAGGAAAAAATGTACAGTGGAAAAAAAGACAGTCTCTTCAATAAATGGTGTTAGGACAGTTGGACAGCTATGTATAGAAGAATGAAACTCGACCATTCTCTCACACCATACACAAAGATAAACTCAAAATGGATAAAAGCCCTCAAGGTGAGGCAGGAGTCTATCAAAATCCTAGAGGAGAACATAGGAAGTAACCTCTTTGACATTGGCCACAGCAACTTCTTTCAAGACATATCTCCAAAGGCAAAGGAAACAAAAGTGAAAATGACCTTTTGGGACTTCATCAAAACCAAAAGCTTCTGCACAACAAAGGAAACAGGCAACAAAATAAAGAGGCAACCCATGGAATGGGAGAAGATATTTGCAAATGACAGTGCAGACAAAGGGCTGATATCCAAGATCTATAAAGAACTCCTAAAACTCAAGACACACAAAACAGATAATCATGTCAAAAAATGGGCAGAAGACATGAATAGACACTTCTCCAAAGAAGACATACAAATGGCTAACAGACACATGAAAAAATGTTCCTCATCATTAGCCATCAGGGAGATTCAAATGAAAACTACATTGAGGTACCACCTTACACCAGTTAGAATGGCTAAAATTAACAAGACAGTAAACAAGTGTTGGAGAGGATGTAGAGAAAGGGCAACCCTCTTATACTGTTGGTGGGAATGCAAGTTGGTGCAGCCACTTTGGAAAACAGTGTGGAGCTACCTTAAGAAATTAAAAATAGAGCTACCCTGCAATTGCACTACTGGGTATTTACCCCAAAGATACAGATGAGGTGAAAAGAAGGGCCATATGTACCCCAATGTTCACTGCAGCAATGGCAACAATCGCCAAACTGTGGGTAGAGCCACGATGCCTTTCAACAGATGAGTAGATAAAGAAGATGGATAGTCCATATATACAATGGAGTATTATGCCTCCATCAGAAAGGATGACTATCCAACATCTGTATCCACATGGACAGGACTAGAGGAGATTATGCTGAGTAAAATAAGTCAAGCAGAGAGAGTCAATTATCATGTGGTTTCACTTACTTGTGGGGCATAAGGAATAACATGGAGAAGGAAAGGAAAAGTGAGTTGGGGGAAATCGGAGGGGGAGACAAATTATGAGAGACAGTGGACTCTGAGAAAGGAACTGAGGGTTTTGGAGGGGAGGGAGTGTGGTGGGATAGGTGAGCCTGGTGGTGGGTATTAAGGAGGGTATGTATTGCATGGAGCAGTGGGTGTGGTGCATAAACAATGAATCTTGGAACAATTAAAATACATTTAAAATACAATTAAAAATACCTTTTATACTTCTCATTTTCTCTTCAAGTATTGATAGTAAGAAAATCTTAATTTGGAAAATCTGTCATGAAGGAACTTAAGGATCAGATAAAGAACCTCAGGTCTGCCTATGATTCTAGAGAACTTAGATATTCATAACATGACCAAAAACAGGATTTCTGTGGTTCATTAGGCTTTAAACATTAATTTAAAAATTGCAATATGAAAAGAATACCACGTATGTGTATAAGCAAGAGACCTTAGAAACTTGGATTTTTTTTTTTTTTTTGAAGATTCACTGGGAACCTTGTTCTTTGGCAAGTTAATTACTATTAATCACGTAAATTTTCATTATGCAATTAGAAATTGCATTGTTATCATAAAAAGTTTGTTGAAAGTGAAAAATCCTGCCTGAAACTCTAAGAAGTTCTTGATCTTAGAGTTATGACAAAGTCTATTTATTGCTCTATGAGTCTGCTTGTCATTTCAGGTGTGAGCAACAGTGAAGGGTGTGGTTTTTATTTGGCTGTATAACTCTTTTCTACTCCTTTTATAATTTTTTTTCTAACAAAATTCTGTTTTCATTTTCTGCCTTTAATGTTTAATCATTTATAAGTGAAAAATTCAAATTTTAAATTAATACTTCCAGATTTAAAATAGTCATTGAAACATTTCAGCTGAAATATTGATTATAAATCCTGAGAGAGCAGGAATAAAATTTACTTACTATGACCAGAACAAATTGAATTTAGACTCTTCTATACTTATGTGTTTTTATAACAAAGTTGGGAAGTTCAAAAAAATTTTTAGTAATAATATTGGAATATAGCTAACAATTCTAATTTTTAGAAATGTTTATGGGTTAAGAAATTAATCAATTTTTAAAAGTTCTAGTGAATTAGGAAAAATATTTAAAGGTTTTGGATTTTATTTATTTATTTGACAAGAGAGAGACAGCAGAGGGAGGGGAAAGCAGACTCACCACTCAACAGGAAGCCTTATGCAGGGCTCCATGGCAGGACCCCAGGATCATAGCCTGAGCTGAAGGCAGACACTTAACCCACTGAGCCACCCAGGCAGGCACCCCTTGAGTTAGGAATTTTTAAGAAGCTAAAATTTATATGTCTATAAAATCATTTTGAAACATTAGTAGCAAAGTCAGAATTTGTGTTTATAAAATAAACACAATATAATTTCATTGTTAAAAAGTGAAAGAAATATTCCTATATAATTAAAATAACATTAGTCTAGATGTCTGCTGTAGAATCACAAGCTAATAGAAATAGGAGAACTTGAGTTTATTTCATTGTAAGTCAGGTGCAATAAACAAATGTTGAGGAGGTCTCAATATTGAGATAAAAAAGTTCAAAAATAACTTTCATTATTAACTGTGCTAGGCACCATGTAATGTAGAAGGAATACATGACATTATTTTATTATAATCACAACAAAGAACATGATACCTGAGTATTTTGCTGCTGCTCTTGTCTCCCTCACCACTGGCAGTCACTAACTGAAAACTGCATACATCTGCTGAACCCAGAGAGTGGCTTCAAAATACTTCACAACACATTCCTTAAATTGACACTTCCTATTTATTTGAGTGGCTTAACAGGTGAAACTTACTTATCATTTTCTTCTTGCAGTACAACACCCTCCTGATAATTTATAATCTTGGTTAAGAGTTACGTTGTTGGGGCGCCTGGGTGGCTCAGTGGGTTAAGCCGCTGCCTTCGGCTCAGGTCATGATCTCAGAGTCCTGGGATCGAGCCCCGCATCGGGCTCTCTGCTCTCTAGGGGAGCCTGCTTCCTCCTCTCTCTCTGCCTGCTTGTGATCTCTCTGTCAAATAAATAAATAAAATCTTTAAAAAAAAAAAAAAAAGAGTTACGTTGTTGTTTCTTTCTTTTTTTTTTTTTTACTTTCTTTGGAAAGATTTGGCAATACATTTATTGCATAACTTTTCTCTGGGATTGCCTAGTGTACTGGTGCCAAATACTCGAGCTTTCTCCTTAAACTGGCTTATGACTTTTGAATAAATCCAAGAATTTATCTGTTTGTAGGTAGTATAACATGTCTAATAATTATGAGGAAGCCTAAAAATGATCAATAATCCTTAAATTCTGAGTATAACTTATCTACTCCAGGAAATAAAGCCAATTAACTTTATTTAAAGCTATTAAAAGATAAGGGCACATTTCAGTATACCTTTAGTATCCAATGTAGCAGCTGGTCTATTCTTAATAAAGATGTATTTTTTTCCTTATTATTACTGTTGTAATTTAAAGAAGAAGCCTCTAGCAGTTCAATATGCTTTAAAAAAAAAAAAAGAATCCCAAGAATAAATAGCATCCATATCTTCATTGTAGTAGTCTTTGCTTTCCTTAACTTGAAGCATAAAAGCCTTTCAGTAACTGATGTTATATTCTTAAAATAGACTACATTATCTTCAACCATATTATCTATTTCCATATGTCATAAAATGACTAAGTTTCTACCAGAATACCAGGAAATATACAAAAGGAGTCAGTATGTGGTGTTATTTTCCTAATGATTTTGAGAGAGATGCTAAATTTGACTCTGGTTTTTTAAATGTAACATGATAAAATGAGAGAAGGAAAGATATATTTTGGTTGTTAAAATCATAAAATTTTCTCAGATTTCAAATACTGTATAAACATGTGAAAAGGCAGGTGTTCCATTTCCACTAATATCACTTATTGAACAAATATTCTGAATATCTTCTAGGTGCTAGTTGTTCCATATACAGCAGTGAAAACCAAACCAAAACACATGTCTGTGGTAAGCAGCCTGTGAATGGCCCCCAATGACCTGTTTCCTGGTATGCACAATCTTGTATAACTACCTTCCTTGAGTGTTTGCTAGACTTAATGATTCACTTGTAATGAACAGAATATGCCAAAAGAAATGGATTGTCATTCCTGAGATTAGGTTACAAAAAGACTGATGTCTGTCTTACTCAAATTCTCTCCTGCTCTCTTTATATTTCTCTCCAGAAGTCCTCACTTTGGGAAAAGCAGTCTTCAGGCTGCAGGTTGCGTTATAGAGAGGCCCATGTGGCAAGGAACCAATAATTCTGTCCCATAGCTAGTGAGGACCTGGCTCATGCCAGTAGCCATCTGAGTGAACCTGGAAATGTATCTTTTGTGACTTCCCAAATAGACTGAACTTGGAAGTCGATCCTTTTCCGGTTGAACCTCTGGTTGATTATGGCCCCTGCCAATACCTTGACTGTAGCCTGTAGGACACTTTGAGTCAAAGGTATCCAGCTAAGCTGTGCACAGATTCCTGACCTACAGAAATGGTAAGATAATAAATATTTATTGTTTTATGTTGCTAAGCTTTAGGTGTAAATAGATAAATAGCAACAGATAACTAATACATCTTCCTTCTTTGTTTATATTCAACTGTATATATTTGACCTAAGGAGAAGACATTGGGTATGATAGATGTAAAAGCTAATGTGAACAGTACGGAGTTTCTCAAAAAATTAAGTGTAGAATTACTATAAGATTCAACGATTCCACTTCTGGGTATATGTGCAAAAGAATTGAAAACAGGGACTCAAGCAAATATTTGTACACATGTTTATAGCAGTGTATTCACAATAGCAAAAGGGTAGATATAACCCATGTGTCCACTGACAGATAATTGGATAAACAAAATGTGGTGTACACATACAAAGGAATATTATTCAGCCTTAAAAAGGGGGAAATTCTGATAGATGCTACAACAAAGATAAAACTGGGACATTGGATTAAGTGAAATAATCATACAAATACTGTATAATTCCACTTTTATGTGGTACCTAACGTAGTCAAATTCATAGAACCATAAAGTATCATGATGGCTGTCAGGGACTGGGAAGAGGGGAGGAATAGGAAATTACTGCTTAATAGGTATGAACTTTTAGTTGGGGAAGATGATAAAGAGTTTTGGAAATGGGTGATAGTGATGATTGCATGACAATATGTATGTACTTAATGTCACTGAACTGCATATTTAAAAATAATTAAAATTGTAAATTTTATGCTATGTATGTACATTTTACCACAGTAAACGAGAACAGGAACAAACAAATGATAAAGGAAAGAACTGTGTAAAGGAAAACTCTCACTTTACTCCTATACTTTCCTTAAGCTCAAATAGTTGAGGGTGACTGAGTAGACTTCAAAGTGAGGTGTGTTTTGAGTTCTCAAGGTGTGATGTGAAAGCTTTTGGTGGTGACGGAAGTCATTGGCCGTGCTCCTCCACCTCCAGAGAATTGAGAAGGATAAGAGTTGCTTGATGGCCATGGAAATGATAAAACTGCATGCAGCGGAAAAAGACAGTGAAGACGTAAAAAGTACAGATGACAGTCCAAACTGGTGTGGACTTAATGGAGATGAGAGAACCTAAGACTGAGCTGGAGTCTGGGAAATATATGACAAAGCCTTGATTGGTCATTAATGCGGTGGGGGTGTGGAAGCCTAGAGATTATTCATGCTTTTAAAATTCCCTTTGATCATATTCTCAGAGGAGCTTTTGTGCATAGGGTTTTAGGACTAGGCCTATCATGGCACTTCACATAAGGTGGATCTTTTCTATCACATAGCCAGTGAAGAGAAGGTAGAATGAGAGGTGGGAATTTGGGATCAGACTGAGAGAATTTATTCAGTCAGAGAACATGTGGATACATATATACCTGAGTTCAATATAAGCCCTTTGGCTTTACACCTACAAGTAAGATTCGGAGAACAGAGATAATCAAATGGATATCAGGCTACCAGATAGTATCCTTACTGTGTCATTCTTCTGCATGGAGAACCAGATGATGAATCTGCTCATCAGATTCTATACTGCACAAGCTCAGAGATGGTATATTCTTCTCTAATTCTAGGGCTGAAAATCTTTAAATCCTGAGGCCACTTTCTCAGACTATAGGTTTTTGGTTTCTTCAACATTGGAATATAACTGGAAAGTTGTATCATGGCTTATTTTTCAGGGTCTTTGGTGCCAAGTGTTTTTTTTCCTCTAGAGAATTTAGAGCAGTGCAAGGGTAGTATAGAAAGAACCTTCTTACAGAGTGCTCACTGATAATAGCTCAGAAGGGGCTCAGGAACATTTGAAAACAGTTTTTCAGTGTTCTGAGGGGTGACTGAGAGGTAGAAAAAGCAAAGTGGGAAATCACAGTGGTTAGGGGACTCAAGGGTAAGAGAAGCATTTTGCCCTCCCTGCCAATGACCTGCCTCCTGTTATAACTTGCACTTCACATTTGGATGCTATTTATATCATCAAATACTGACAGTTCAATTATTAACAAATGTTTCATTTAGACCATATCACTGTAATTGTGAAGTGAGGTAGATCATAAATTTGCTATCTTTATCCCTTTATATTATAAGGTGTATACAGAATGCTGCAGTTGATCACAAGGAAACACAGATGATTAAGAATAAACTTTCCTTCTGGAGCCTGAAATAAAATGGAAGGAAATAAACATTTGCCTTGTGACATGGTCAGTAGGATAATAAAGGTATGGAAAGGGTGCAGAGAAGGAGTTCTTGTGGTGGCAAGAGAAGCCTTCTTAAGAAAGGTGAACATTCATTAGGACAAAATTCACCTGTGTAAATTTTAAAGGTCCTGTTGACCTTTATTCAGCAATTCATGAATTCAGGAAGTATTCAATCTAGTAGACAGAATGGTGCTCCAAAGAGTTGTCCAAGGAGACAGATTTCTCCACAATGAAGTGAGCAGGCACAAGGAGGTTTTACTTGGCATTTGCTGATTGGTTAAAACAGGGTTTCTTTCCTTATGTGGAACAAAGGACTGTCTTGAAAGCTGGTCAGGTAACTTGTTCTCAGTGGGCAAGTGCTGATTGATCTAGGCCTTCCTTTTCTGGGAGAGCATAACATAGAAATTTAGTTAAGTTCTGGTTTGCAGATGTAAGGGCTGAGCATGAATGACTGCATTTTGGATCTAATCTGGCCACTTTAACATGTTACACAGTCTTTTTTTTTTTTTTTAAGATTTTATTTATTTATTTGACAGACAGAGATCACAAGTAGGCAGAGAGGCAGGCAGAGAGGGAGGTGGAGGCAGGCTCCCTGCGGAGCAGAGAGCCCGATGCGGGGCTCGATCCCAGGACCCTGGGATCATGACCTGAGCCGAAGGCAGCGGCTTAACCCACTGAGCCACCCAGGCGCCCCACATGTTACACAGTCTTGAGTAGGTTTTAGCTCATGGAAAAGCAGAGGAATGTGAGAGAGCATGGAGAAAGCAGGTAAACTGTTTTAATACTTTAATAGGGGGGTATGAATGAATCAGATTATGTCAGGAGAGGCAGGTAGAAGCCAGACCCTGCTGTGCTCTGTGCTCCCTGCAGAGTATCCTAACAGACAATGGAGGCATTTGTGATACCTTTACAGACAGTGGAGGTACTAGTGATAGAAGTAAGATGATTAAAGTATTTTTTGTAGATGAGAACCATCAAAAGGAATGGTTCAACCACAGAATTAAATGAATTCATGTATCAGTTGCATGAATTATGTGGACTTTCTCCCTTTACTTTCTCTGTCTCTCTTTTTTTTTTTTTTTTTTTTGACGGTTCCTATATAACTTTTTATTTCTGGAAGTTAAAGTAGATACAGCAATATACAAAAATGAAACAAAAAACCAAAACGCCACAATAATATAAATTTTTACACCATGAAGTATACAGTGCAATCTGGTTCGGTGACCAGGATAGCAGCCCACAAGCCACTGAGCAGGTAGTTTGAGCCATCTATGGGGTCTGGGCTGGGGACGGGCAGGGGAAGACAGCGGAGAGAAAGCGGGCAGGTCCTGGAGGGCTCGATTCTTGAAGGGAGGGGCCAAGCCTGGGCTCCTCTCAGAACTTTTGCTACAATCAGAGTTAAAACCAGATACACATGCTACCTCAAAGCCACAAACTTTACAATATCAGCTCCAGAGAAGCCTGGATCCTTGCCCCAGGTCCCTCTGATCTAAATCTTCTCTCAGTTTCTGAGTTAAGCTTATTATGAAGTGAAGAGTGTTGGTGGAAAAGGGAGAGCTCTGTGCTACCTACCAATGTGTCTAGGCCGAAGGACAGGGATGGCCAAGCACAACCCCTGCCTGTCTTGGAGAGAAGGTCCCCATCCCCTTATTTCTGAACCTGGTGAGTATGGGTAAAACAAACAGCACTCCCACCAACTGGGATAAGGTGGTCCTGGACTGCCTGATCTAATCGGGCCTCTGGGACAGAGGTGGCCCAAATACTGGAGAGCACGAAGTGTTCTGAAACGTACAGTAAATGGGGAGTGCTTCTGCTTCATCTGTGAGGCCCCAATGAGGAGAAGACATTTTTAAAGGTATTCTGTGATTACTTAGATGTGGCAATTCTCATACCATCTTACTCCCTATCCACTCCACTCCTCACCTGTGAGACAATAGAGTATTGTGGTTTAACTAGAAATAGAAAAGCCAAACAAAGCAGTTAATTTATTTATTTGTAAAATAAATATTTAATACTACTATGATATTTTTTAAAATACATTTTGGAGACCTTTTTATCTGAGAAGTAAAACTGATCATTAGAGTTCTTTGGTTGCTATATTTTCAAACCAGAAGAAAGTAAAAATGCATTCTTTCTTTATTTTCTTCAGAATTTTAGCTTACCCCTCTTCTCATATTGTATTCCTTCCTCCTGAATATTATATGTGCTATTATTTTTATTTTCAGTGATTTTTGAAATATTATAAAATTGATGGTGTTATGGTGAAAGTTTTCTTTATGGAAAGGATTTTGGTTCCATTAATTGCATAGTATCTACTGAATTATTACAAAAATAAGATAATTGAAATAGAAAATGGAATGTAAGATAAAACAGTTTCCCTACCATGAAAATTCTATACTATAAACGTAAAAGTAGTATAATCACCAAGGTAAAAATAACTTGAAGCCTTATAAATGAAGATTTGTTTCATGATGAGTTTGAGAGATTAGTTACAACTAAATATTTTGAAGTATTTGATAGGGTCCTCTGTTCTTACTTTGGAACTGAGTCCCAAGAATAGTGTGGATGGAAAATCACTTTGAAGAGAATATTAAAAAAAATCCTCCCTAAGCTCCATCAAAGCTTAATATAAAATCAAGTAGCAATATTATAAAATCAAGTGGCAATAGCAGTGGCAAAGCAACAAAGATAACACAACACTAAAACCTAAGGTGTATCTGAATTTGTTTCAGACCAAAGTCTAAATCTTTGTTTTTCAAGAGAACATTTTTTCCTTGCTGGAAATTATGTTAGGGAGGACTGTTTTTTTCTATTCCTTCCTATTATTCATTCATTAGACAATGGATTTTTGGGTGGATGCTATATGCTAGTCAGTATACATAGGTGCCTTCATAGAGACAATAGTTGAATGGGGGACACAGACCAGAAAATAGTAAAGCAGAAATAAAATAAGAACTGGGAAAGTCTTATTGGATATAGCAGTGAGGAGAAAGCTTCGCTGAGACCTGCTTCAGTAAAGTATCAGTCATTGTGTGGTTTGAGGAATGACAGATATTGGAGACTGACTATAGGTAACTTCAGTAAAGTTCGGCTCTGATGATTGAAGGATGGGGGGGAGGTGGTAGTTGACTGAGGGCTTATCAGTGGAAGGAAGCTTTGTGTATTTAAGATTGAAGAGAGTTAAGCTTGTTCAAATGCTAACCAGAGGGAATTAGGTGGCAGGTAGAGGTTGAGGACTCTGGACAGTCAGAAATACACAATGACATTCAGATGTATGGAAATAAACAATGAAGCCCATGGGCTAGTAAGGGTAGGAATTACGTATCATTTCTGAAGTAGCGAGTAGACTAAGCATCTTTTAGGATTCACTTTTCAGGTAAGATAGTTGAGGCAGATTGTAGGCCTTATCTACTACCCTCCTTTCTTTCTTTCTTTTTTTTTTTAAGATTTTATTTATTTATTAGACAGACAGAGATCACAAGTAGGCAGAGAGGCAGACAGATAGAGAGAGAGGTGGAAGCAGGCTCCCTGCAGAGCACAGAGCCCGATGTGGGGCTCGATCCCAGGACACTGGGACCATGACCTGAGCCAAAGGCAGAGGCTTTAACCCACTGAGCCACCCAGGTGCCCCCACTCCTTTCTTCTTTACCCAGATTTCTGTAATGTGAAAGGTGAGAAGGTAAAAGTAACTGAAAAAAGGACCTTTTTTGTCAAAGACTCTACCTTTCTTTCATTCCCTTATATAAAATCAGGGTAGGGCAATGGAACCTTCATATACTTCAGATTATTTCAGTGAAAAAAAGAAAGGGTGAGGTAATACCCTTATAGATAGATAAAATTTTGGGATGTCAGTTTATATATTTTTCTCTTGGGTTCTGGTTTTCTTCCTCTTTTGTCCATTTAAGGAGGTATTATTTCTCTACTATGGTCATCAAACCAGGAATGGGGAGAATGGAAAGGAAGTTGCGAATCTGCATTTTGTTTTCTGAAAACCTGTCTTTAGGAAAATTTGGAGGGAAAGTGGAGGAGTTAAAAGGATACTTCTCATGGGTAGAGACAAAATGTCTTGAACATATCGTATTAGAGAGTGATATTTCCTCTCTAGACTGCAAGATTTCTCCATGCTTTAGAAGTTCAGGGAAGGAGCTGAGGAGGAAATCTCTGAGTCCTGAAATTAGGAACAACCATTCCTTATATCCAGTAGCACTGCTGGTGAGGCTGGGAGATCTGAGGGTAGAATGGCTAGTTGGAGTCTTGGCAGGTGGGATCATGGGCACATGATCAACAAAGCCCCTAAGCCTGGTGTAGAGGCAGCAGAACCTTTAGATCTGCCTGCGCCATGCAGCAGGAGCCATAGGTAGCTCAGCAGAAATCTGTGGTGACTGAAAACTGGACCAGATGCCCCTGTGGTCTCAGATGCCTTGGTACTGATCTGTTTCAAAGTCACCAGAGGAATTCTGCGTGTTGTTATCTTACTGTTCCAGAAGGGGTATTTATTCTCACTTTGGTGAATTTTGAAGGATAAGAAGGGCATCCCCCACAGAGGGACATAGAAATAGAGAATCCAAGCTGTATCATTGCTACTCTTCTGAAGACTGTGTGTTTTTAACCAATGTATTCATACTGGAATTTTTCACTTTGGGCTCACTTTAATATAGATTAATGATTCACTAGCACAGAAACTAACCCACACTCTAGGTATCTGGCCAAATTTCTGGGTTCCTGCTGCTGAACAAGTGAATCATATAGCTTCTTTAAAAAGAATTTAAGAATGTAGAATGCCCACATATAGTAAACTCCAATGAAAAAAGGATCGGTAGTAAATCACATTTCATTTCAGTTTTAAGGTTAAAGAAGCTGGTATACAATAAATGTTTCACATAAACTTTTTCATTATTCTCATACCAATCATATGAGAAAAATGATGCTTGAAAGGTAAGTAATTTTTTTTTAATTTTATTTTTTATAAACATATATTTTTATCCCCAGGGGTACAGGTCTGTGAATCGCCAGGTTTACACACTTCACAGCACTCACCATAGCACATACCCTCCCCAATGTCCATAACCCCACCCACCCTCCCAACCCCCCTCCCCCCATCAACCCTCAGTTTGTTTTGTGAGATTAAGAGTCACTTATGGTTTGTCTCCCTCCCAATCCCATCTTGTTTCATTTACTCTTCTCCTACCCCCTTAACCCACCATGTTGCATCTCCACTTCCTTATATCAGGGAGATCATATGATAGTTGTCTTTCTCCGATTGACTTATTTCGCTAAGCATGATACCCTCTAGTTCCATCCACATTGTCACAAATGGCAAGATTTCATTTCTTTTGATGCCTGCATAGTATTCCATTGTGTATATATACCACATCTTCTTTATCCATTCGTCTGTTGATGGACATCTAGGTTCTTTCCATAGTTTGGCTATTGTAGACATTGCTGCTATAAACATTCGGGTGCACGTGCCCCTTCGGATCCCTATGTTTGTATCTTTAGGGTAAATACGCAGCAGTGCAATTGCTGGGTCATAGGGTAGTTCTATTTTCAACATTTTGAGGAACCTCCATGCTGTTTTCCAGAGTCGTTGCACCAGCTTGCATTCCCACCAACAGTGTAGGAGGGTTCCCCTTTCTCCGCATCCTCGCCAGCATCTGTCATTTCCTGACTTGTTAATTTTAGCCATTCTGACTGGTGTGAGGTGGTATCTCATTGTGGTTTTGATTTGTATTTCCCTGATGCTGAGTGATGTGGAGCACTCTTTCATGTATCTGTTGGCCATCTGGATGTCTTCTTTGCAGAAATGTCTGTTCATGTCCTCTGCCCATTTCTTGATTGGATTATTTGTTCTTTGGGTGTTGAGTTTGCTAAGTTCTTTATAGATTTTGGACACTAGCCCTTTATCTGATATGTCGTTTGTAAATATCTTCTCCCATTCTGTCAGTTGTCTTTTGGTTTTGTTAACTGTTTCCTTTACTGTGCAAAAGCTTTTGATCTTGATAAAATCCCAATAGTTCATTTTTGCCCTTGCTTCCCTTGCCTTTGGCGATGTTCCTAGGAAGATGTTGCTGCGGCTGAGGTCGGAAAGGTTGCTGCCTGTGTTCTCCTCAAGGATTTTGATGGATTGCTTTCTCACATTGAGGTCCTTCATCCATTTTGAGTCTATTTTCGTGTGTGGTGTAAGGAAATGATCCAATTTCATTTTTCTGCATGTGGCTGTCCAATTTTCCCAACAGAAAGGTAAGTAATTTTTGAATGTAAGGCAATTGAGTTGCAGAGTTGCTTTTTAAATGCAGATTTCTCTGTTTTCTCTCTTTCTGTATCCTTTTTTCTTTTTTCCATAGTAGGGGGTATTGATTTTTGTCAAATATACATAAAGTACACATTTAAAGTTATATCTTTTACTTCTAAAGTAGTAGCTTTGTGCAGATATTCTAATAGCATTACTTTTTACAAAACAAATCAGAGCACCTTTTGGATTTGCCTTCAAAGTGAGTCATGTGAGAAAAAGAGTTTTATTTCATGTCTCATCACATCATACATGTCTAAAATTGACACTGGTTTGGTCACTGACAATTATCATGAGTTTTGGCACTGGGTAACTAGTGGATAAAAATTCTTAATGTTTAAAAGGTATGACATCTACGTTGACTTTAGAAAAAATGTCCTAAGCTCTTGAGGCCATTAAAAAAGGCTTATAGTGTGAGATCATAGCATTTTGGAGCTGAAACAGATCTTTGTCCAACTTTCTTACTCAGCTCAGAGTTACTTTTAAGTGGTTTAAGTGTGGTTTAAAGGTAACATACAGATTATCACATTAGAAACACAAAGTTATTCAAGAAAATGTTCACCACAAAGATTCATTTTCTGTCTTTACACATTTTTAAGACATTTAATTCCAAGAAGGAGATTTAATGTCCACCACTAGAGTTAATGGAACAGTGAAGACAGATTTCTGCTTAATCCCCTTGAACCAAGGAAAGCTAATTTATAAGGCTTCATATAACAATGAAGATTAAGAATTTCATGAAATCCAGATGGGCAAACAATAGCTATATTATGTATTTTTCATTCCTTTTCTTAAGTGTGTTTTAATTTCACTTTAAAATATAAGTGAGGACTTAAATACTCTGGATTTTGATCATTATTCATTACTATTTTTATGATGCAGAAAGATTGTATGTTTTATGCTTTCTGATGGCTGAGTTAAATATGTTTGTATTGTTTAATATCTTTTTAATGGGCAGTCACTTCTAAGATTTTGGAAGTCATTTATAATGGAAAAAATAGAATTTCACTTTTCTTATGACTAAGAAATTTTTGGTGAATTTATATTAGGAAAAAAACTCTCAAAACTATACAGTTGTCCCATTTTATTAATGAGAAGGGAAGTACCAAATACTTTTATTTAGATAAGCCAACTAAGTAATAATCTTTAAATGTTACAGTATTTTTTATATCTAGAACATTCTGTGTAATATTTATAATTGCACGAGAGATTACTTTGAGGTGCTTAAGAAGTGCTTTTAAACATATTCGATTTCCTTTTTTTTTTTTTTTTTAAGATTTTATTTATTTACTTGCCAGAGACAGAGAGAATGTACAAGCAAGGGGAGTGACAGGCAGAGGGAGGAGCAGGTTCCCTGCAGAGCAAGAAGCCTGACTAGGGGCTTGATCTCAGAACTTTGGGATCATGACCTGAGCTGCAGGTAGATGGTTAACTGACTGAGCCATTCAGGCGTCTCTTCAATTTCCTTTTCTGGAGTATCTGGTCATTAACAAAAGATTGTTTTTCACCACAGGTAGAAATGTATGTTATCGTGGATGGAACATTATTAATTTGCTAGGTAGAACACATTATAATCCAAAATTGCTTGTGCTTTCCAAAGCATCCAAAAATTTACAGAAATGTAAAAATTCTCTGGGGCCTGGATGGCTCAGCTGGTTAAGTGTCTGCCTTCAGCTCAGGTAATGATCTCAGGGTCCTGGGATCCAGCCCCACATCGGGCTCCCTGCTCAGTGGGTAATCTGTTTTGGCTCTCCTCCTGCCTCTTCCCTGCTCATGCTCTCTCGCTTTCACTCTCTTTTTCAAATAAATAAATAAAATATTTTTTTAAAAATAAAAATTCTCATAAAAATATGGATTAATTAAATGTTTAGGTCATAAAAATCTCTATTAAAATTTGAAACGAGATAAAATATTTTTAAATATTTACATGATATTTAATATTGCCTGGAATTCAATGTATATTTTAAAAGTTAATTTTAAAAATACCTTGTTAAATAGTTTCTCTAATTTATTTAATGAAGGGATATTCTTTTTTTTTTTTTTTTAAGATTTTATTTATTTATTTGACAGAGAGAGATCATAAGTAGACAGAGAGGCAGGCAGAGACAGAGAGAGAGAGGGAAGCAGGCTCCCTGTCAAGCAGAGAGCCCGATGTGGGGCTCGATCCCAGGACCCTGAGATCATGACCTGAGCTGAAGGCAGCGGCTTAACCCACTGAGCCACCCAGGTGCCCCAATGAAGGGATATTCTTCAATAAGCCTAATATTTAGCCCTTGAAATGACACGTGGATTTTTTAGCTTTTAATTCCTTTTTCACCAAGACTATGCAGACTTTCTGAGGCAATGTTCTTTTAAAAATATGTTGATCATACTGTTACTTGAGTAGACTGTAGCTTTCTGAAATCAAAAAAAGTATCTTATTTATCCTAGTGTCCTTAGCACAGCACAATTCATAAGACTTGGCTTTTTTATTCAGTCTATTGAATATAGATGAATGGCAAGTTTTTCTTTATGAAATATCTTTAGGATATCTGTATCTTCCTCAATATATTGTATATTTATTGTTTCAATAGGAGCATATCTTTTGAGTTTCCTGATGCAGCTCCACTCATTTAAAAATGCATTAATAGATAACAAATCAAGAAGTTATTTATTGCCTACCCATATGAAAATGAAATGTAAATTACAATATCTAAGCATTTTGTCTACATGGGGAAATACTGAATAATGGCATTGCTTAGTAAAGATAAACTTGGTTGAAAATAATGAAACTCTTGAAATTGAGAGGCATGAAATTTAGACTTAAATCATTGATGTAGACAATCAAATACATTTTAGGCCTTAATCAAGGGTTTAAGTATGATAAACTCAGGATTTAGAATAAATGGGCCTCATTGCACAAAAAGAAACCTTAAATGGGTGATAAGGTTGAAGATCCAGAGATCAACCAAGAGACTATAATTCTTGTGTGAGCTGTATGGTGGAAATGTGCATAGAGACGGATGTGACAGACTATATCTAGCAGGAAATACTGATAAGAAGGAATATAGGCCTGAGTGTCTGGGTGGATCAGTAGGTTAAGTATCTGACTTTGGCTTGGGTCATGATCCCAGGGTCCTTGCTCTGTAAGGAGTCTACTTGTCCCTTTACCTCTCCCCCCTCCTCATTCTCTGCTAAATAAATAATCAGTAAAGTCTTTTTTTTTATTTTTAAAGAAGGAATCTAACCCAAGGAGAAGGTGAACTAGAAATTTCAAGCTGGTCTCACTGACAAAAATACCTTCAACAACTAAGGCATGAGGGAGAGGGGACCAGAAAATTTGATGACTGATTTTAGGCTCATTAAATTTGAAATGACTATAGGGCATCAAAGCATCCACAAGGAAATAAATAAATAAGTAAATATATAATATATATTTAATATATATTAAATATATAAAAATATAAATAAATAAATTTAATATATATTAAAATATATTAAAATATATTTAATATATAAATATATATTATATATATAAATAAAACAGCAGTGCATTTAGAAATGTGAATGATAATACAGAGCAAAATATATATTTCTGAGCATAATCAATAATGAAGGAGTGGTTGAAGTTATGGTAACAGAGCATGATACAGGATTATGAAGAGATGGAAGGACAGAGTCACGCTGAACACTATAAATTGGAAATGAGAGTAGAAGAAGGAGCTACCTGAAAATAAATAGAGTCGGAGAAGAAAGAAGAGAACCATGTTGAAGTAGGAGATGCAAAGTGTAGAGAGAATTTCAAGGAAGGAGATAGAGCTATAGCGTGCAGAAGCCTATTCCTATCAGCTCAGGAAAGTAGATTGTTAAATTTGGGGGAATTTTATGGGTCAGTTTTTAAACTCAGCCATTCAAAAAAATTAAATTACATCAACTTCAGTTAAGCGAAATATATTAAAAGCAAAGTTAATAAATATAACTTCTCACTTTCTAATTATTTTACTATCTTTCACTGTTATCCATACTCTTTAGGTTATCTATATATATTATAGGTAACCGTATGGTGGAAATACTATATAATTGTGTTCTATTTCCATTTCTTTTCAACTCAGCATGCAGTGATATCACATTGGTAACTTGAAATCAGCAATGAGGGAGTATGTGAACCATTAAAATAGCAAGTGCTTAAATTTAAGCCCAGTTTATAGTTCTGTTAATTATCTAGGCAAAGGATTGCAAACTATATCCCTGGGCCATATTCAGCCCATTGCTTGTTTTTGTACATAGTTCGACTATTTGTACATAGACTAGTGTGCATAGTCTAAGTTTTATTGGAATACAAGCACCCCCTTTTGTTTACATACTGTCTGTGGCTGCTTTTGTGTTAAAATAGCAAATAGGAATAATTATCACAGAGTATAAGGCCCATATATTCTAACATATTTAATATCTGACCCTTACAGAGAAAATTTTCTATTGCTGGTCTACACATAAGAAAGTGATGAAGAACATATGCATAATGCAGATTAAATTTAAAAGTGTGTTGTGTGTATAGGTGTTAGTGTGAAGACCACAAGAATCTGAGAAAATATTCTTCTAGTATTTGTAAACTATTATCTGAGTCAGCAGAAAAGTTGCTAACACCATTGACAAATGTGTGAAGTTCTGATGAATGTCTCTATTTTGTCATTTTTATTGTACTCAAAAACATTAACAAAAATGCCAAACAATACCCACATTGGAATTATACTCATTTGTCAGTCAATATAGATTGGCTATGGATACAGGAGTTTGGCAAAAATCAACAAAATCCGTCTGTGATAATTGGCTTGTTGGAATTTTCAATGAGGAATATTGTATGTTTTATTATTATTTATAAATTGTATCCTATATATTTTTTATGTCAGTAAGACTTAAAATAAAGTTAAGACTTAAAATAAAGTTATGTGTGTATATATATGCACATTATTTTTTGTGTAGAGAGCACATTTTAAAGCATTTCCCAGAATAGCCCTGTATAGCAGTTTTAGAGGCAGTGGAGTATTAGACTAAGATAGAAACAGAAAAGATCATTACATTTAATAAGTACTTAATGACATAGAGTGTGTTTGTCATTCAGAAAACTATGAATCACTTAAAAACTCCTCAGAGTAGTTAGCTGCAAATTTTATTGCTTTTTTCTTTTATTCATTTAGCAAATATTTAATTGATTATGTGCCCTGTACTAAAGCATTATGCTAAGTGACTGATACACTTTAAGGAATTAAATAAAGACACAGCTTGTTTTGTGTCATTTATAATCTGATGTAGAATGCAGGTGATAAAGGAGTAAATATAAAAGTGAGCATATAATTACAAAATTAAATAAACAGACTGTAGAGTTAGTGAATAATAGAAATGCGATGGCATTGACCTTTTTAAGCAGGACGTCCAGCAAGGTCTCTGAGGAAGTGCTGTTTCAGCCGAGACAGAGACCAGGCTGGGAAGATTGTGCCTGGCAAGGGGAAGAGACTATGCAAGTATCCCGAAGAGTTAACTTAAAAAAATTTTTTTACTCCCACAAAATTTTTTACTCCCTTGCAATAAGAAGGTAATCACTTTCAATTGCTTCATTAATTATAAAAGAAACTAAATTTTAAATATTACTTGGGATATAGGCTGTTACTTTCCTCTAAAAACCTCAAAGTTAATCATGTGTGGAAGTTAATTTCCCAAGTTTCCTTTTAAAGCTAGTGTGGAATTCTCTGTATGTTTACATATGACCTCCATTAAGGCTAAGAATTTCTTCATTTTGATTTTGGCTTTATTTGATGCTAATATGTTATGTCAGGTTGTTTCTCATTACTTTATGTCAAAGGAGGATAATTCTTTTTCTTTCTCCATTTATGTGTTCCTGAATCTCTAAACTATACTTAGGCTCAGACAGCAAAACATTCACACTCTTACCCAATTCGATTTTTCTTAATTCATCAAGCCTCAGAACTAGTATATGATCTTTGGTTTCATGAAAATCCTGGGTAAGTTCAGCATTACAGTGGAAATCTACCTTGTGAAAAAAGATTACTTGCATTTTCTCATCTTCCTTTATTCTTTTTGCTACATTTTTTTTTTTTAAACAAAAGGTTAAGTCAGGTATAGTAAGTTCTTCAGGTGGTAAAGATTAAAGCTAATATTTGTGAATATTTTGAGGTGTTGACCGAAATATCCTCCTTACCATCACTTATTTCCTTCTCTGCCTGACTTCATTCCCCTACACTTAAACTTCTTTGATTTTCTTTTCTTGGGCCTTGGGACCCTTCATTCCAGCAGAGGCATCCAGAAATTGTAGGATGTTATCATTGTAGGATTGCATGTTATCATTGTAGGATTGTTATCATTGTTATCATTGTAGGACTGGAAGAAAAAAAGGCAGCAGATCCTTGGCTTTTAAACTTAAAATCTTCACTTCCTATATAAGAAGTAAATATTTAAGAAGAATACTTGTTATCTAGTTCAGAAGTCCCTGAACTCCTGTCAGAGCTCCTCTGAACTGTAGAAGGGAATAAAACAGAGGAAGCAAGATAGTAAGCTGGGGCTTACAACTCATCTGTAGAATTTGTCTTTTACTTTGAGTTAAACAAGATGCTGTAAAAATGTTGAGGAGTAATGCAGTCCTTAGCCTTTTCAAAGGATCATTCTGCCAACTACGGTAAATATAGACTGAGGGGGCAAAGATAATCACAATAAGAGCAGTTAGGCTATTCCTTAATCCAGGCAAGGGAAGATAGTTCAACTCAAGTGATTAGATTCCGAGTGTATTTTTTAGATGGAACCAATAGGATTTCCTAATGGACCAGAAGAAGGATATGAGAGAAAGGAAGGAGTCAAGAGAACTACAAAGTTGGCTGAAAACAATGTCTGTCTTGAGGTACTGGAAGGATGAAGTTGCAACCTACTCAGATGGGATTGGAGGAGAGTTCAGGATATCAATCTTTGATATGATATATTAAATTTGAAGTGTTTATCGGCCAATTGGAATTTGAGCATACAGTTAGCTACATGAGTCTGGAAGACCTTGAGTAGAGAAGTAGTTAATTAAGGAGTTTTCAGCATAGAGATAATATTTATCAGCCTCTCTGAGGCTGAATTGAAGGCTAGTTCGCCAATAATATGTTTAATACTTCTAACAGATCGTCTTGCAAATAACAACTATAAATTCTAAATAAAATACCAAAAACAACTACTACAAAGGCTCTGAGGAGTTGACAAACTAGGCAGGTTATGAAGGAAAATTGAAACTTGTAAGAAGTAATAGTACTGGGTGAATTTCTTCATTTTTATAGCTTTTAGCTTGAGTATTGTCTCAGTGGTTTCTGAAAGGCCTGTTTTAAACTGCAGTAGGAAAGCTTGTTTTTCTATCCTGAAGAATCAGAAGACAGAGTCTGGGGCAACCACGGAGAATAAAGAGTGAATGAGGATACAGAGCCAGAAAAGGGGAGCCCTACTTCCTATGTACAAACTCTATGAAATCTCTGGCTGATCCTTGAACCATACATGATTGAAAAAAATTTTAGTTAAAGACAAAAGAAATGAAAGGACATTTGAGCTACTTTGGTGAGATAGTTTGTAGTTTGAATTTGATTTAATTAACTCTCTATTGAAAATTTTTTCTACTTTTTAGAGGAATACAATATAGAGTTTCTCCAAAATAACGTTTACAGTACCCTAAATGTGATCTGAAATTATTGAACATATGAAGAATCAGAAAATGTGACTATTTTAAAGAGAAATATCAACTCAGATAATGAAGATGCTGGAATTATCAAGCAGGTATTTTAAAGTAGCTGTTTTAACTGTGCTCAGTGAGGTAAAGATGCTTATAATGAATGAAAATACAGGGAATTTTAGTAGAAAGACAAAAAACATGAAGAGAGAATCGAAAATTCTAGAACAGAAAAAGTGTTTCTGAATTAAAGAATTCCCTGGATGAGCTTAACAGCAGAATGGAGATGACAAAGGAAAGAGTCCATGAACTTGAAGAAAGTTTAGTAGAAATTATTCATTCTGAAAAAGCAGAATAATAAAGATCAGAAATTTTAACAGATATTTAAGCATCTGTGGGCAATAGCAAGAAGTCTAACACAGTTGTAATTGGAGCCCAGAAGAGAGGAAAGAGAATGGGCCTGAAAAATGTATTTGAAGAAAATATGGCTGAAAGTTTCTCCAGTTTGATGAAATATACAATACTACAGATTCAAAAAGCTAACCAGAAGAAGGCAAATATAAATCAAACTAAGATCATCATTGTCAAACATCTGAAAACCAAAGGTAAAGAGATTATCTTGAAAAGAGCAATAGAAAAATGACTCATTACCTACAGGGTAATAATGATTTGAAAAACCACAAACTTCATAAAGTGATGGAACAATGTCCTTAAAGTACTAACATAAAGTCCTAGAACTACGTGGGATCACTAAGGAAGTAGAGAAGAGGAAGCAAGAATAGGTGAAGTGGTAAGAAAGATGGAAAACAGAGTGGGAAGTATCCTGGAAAATGATTTGAGAAAGAGCCTATGGTCAACTGTGTCAAATGCTCTATTGTGTCAAGGGCAGAGAATGACTGTTGGATTGAACAACAAGGATGTCAGTAATAATTTTGACAGGAATAGTGTTGATAGAACAGTGGGCTTAAGGCTTGATTTGGAGTGGGTTTAAGAGAATGAGAGGAAAGGAATTGAAAATATAATTAAAGGCAACTTTCGAAGATTTCTGCATAAAAAAGAAGTGGAGTAGTAGGTAGTGTGGAGACTGGGGTCAATAGAAGGTTTTGTTTTGTTTTGTTACATGCTGATTAGCAAAAAAAGCAAAAAAAAAAGTGATAATTTTGATAAAAAGGGAAAGAATTGTGCAGTGTTATCACATCTATAGAAGAAAAAAAAGCCCAAAATAGCCAGTTGAGTTAGAATAAAAATCATGCACATAAATATATTATTTCATTATCTTATCCTCTCTATCTTGGGCAAAGCTTGTTTCTCCCCAGCCTTTACTATTTATAATTTAATCATTTATCAGTGCAAATATTTGAAAAGTATGTCCACTAAAAATTATGTAAAATTCTATGATTTTATAAAATAGTAACTTTGATTTCTTTGTATTTTTAATTATGGACATTCTCCAACATATGAGCAGTATACATTTAAAAAATTGTTTTTTAAAGATTTTAAAACTCTGAATATATTTTTCTAATAACATTGATGTTATATGAGGTAATTTATTCTGACCAGTCTACAAAATTCTGTAAAGTAGCTGAGTTGTAATACTCATTATCTGAGAAGTCTCAGTTATTCAGATTTTTATTTCTATGGAAAACTTATTCTAGTTTTCAATCCAAGATTCTGGAACACATCTTCCATTGTGAAGTGGACTTAAAGGTGGGAGTGGAAACACAGCCTCCTAGTCACACTCCCCACCCTCATCTTCCAGCAGTGAGGGTAAACCATCAAAGTTCTCATGGCACCAAGGATTCAAGCAATGGGGTAATGGAGCTCCTGGACATTTATTTTCTCACCAGGGAAAATTAATGAAGACCCAAGAGTTACTGCAGCAATAGTGATGAGAAGAAGTTTCAGCAGCTAGAGTGTTTTGGTGAGTTCTTCGTTACATGGCTGTTTATACCATATATAAGGGTGTGTTAAAGTCTTTCTGTGTGTGTGTGTGCACGCACACACATACATGTGTATACTGTTGTTCTGTGTATACTGAAGTCCTGTTGACCTGAAAACCTAACATGTAAAAAATGCCAATGAATAAACTTTTGTTCCCATCTTTGCTTTTATGATTAAGGGAGCAATGTCCATTAAGTAAACTAAAAGCAGATTTATTCCCACACATATTTGGAAGTATATACAGGAAAACTCCTTTTCCTGTGCATTCTGCACCTATAAGATTAGCATTGATGATGATATATGTTTTAAAGATGATGCTCAGGGCAGGGGAAAATATCCTGAAGGGAATTCTGAATCACCCATAGTTAAACTATTTTCAGATTCAGTACTCTTACAAATCTTAGAACATTGATAAATCATATAATTCTTGGGTAAAATGAGTATTAACTAGAATAGCTCCCAACTACAGGGGTGAAAACTTAAGGTTGTGTCCTTAAGTGGAGAGACACCTTATTTAGACCTATTGAAGTAATTTTTTTTTTAACTTTTCTTCTTGATCTTCTGGGTCATCATCATAACTGGCTCCATTAACTATTTTCTGTCTGTCTTGAAATGTAAAGCTGATAGTTTTAGATATACTTTGGACTTGAAGAATTGGAGGTGTGTTTGCCTATTTATGAGGACAACGAATCACTTGAAACTTGCTGGTTGTGATATACACACACACGCGTGCACACACACACAAACACACACACACACATCTCAGATGCCCAAGAGGAGCACTCGAGTTCAGAAGGTTTAGAGTCATTGTAATTATGATTCACTGAGAGTAAGAATTATAGCTAAGTAATTTTCTTTTCTTGTTTCAAAAGAAATGGGTACACAGATGTATATTCTGAATACTTAGAGAGTCTTAATTGCCTGCTACGGGGTAGTATTTAGGAGCATGATTAAATGGGTTAAGACATCTGTAGAAAGGAAACCTCTAAGTAAGAGGCGATGTACTACTGGTTAATGCTCCTTCTGAGATTGAATTTAAGATTTATAGCATTTCCCATTTTTTTTAAAAAAAGTAGTATATGGTTTGTGTACATATTGTTAGAAACTGAATTGTTCACAAAGATATATTTTATGCTGATTCATTGGCATTGTTTCTAAAATAACAGTTGCTATTTCAGATCTTTCTTTTCAAAAACTGCATATACTTAAATACCAAGATCTCTTCTCTGTAATCTTGTTCTTCTAAGATATCACTGGTCCTGTGATCAGGAGTTATTTGTTCAATCATGACCTGTGGGGTTTTCATAACCTCTTATAAACTTAAGTGCCAATCACCAGGCTGGATAATTACATTTTGATGATTTCTTTGAGCTTTGAAGGCTAATGGATAGCCTCAAGTATTTAAATAACTGCTTGAACTTTCTTAATTGATACAAACTGTCTGTAATAATTCCACTTTGTCTAGTATGCCACCTGAACAGCTTTATCTTAGGTTTATATACTTAATTGATAGTGTTCAGTGGTACATGATATTTATGTGAGCCTTTGGCGTATTGAACTTTATATGAGATAATCATTCTAAGTTATATTTTAAAACTGTGTACAACTTCAAAAACTAAAACTCTGGATTCAGAGTTTGTATGCTAGATCAGCAAATTTACTATTTCATATCAAATTTTGTTAGTCTTTTGTAAACATACTAAAACTTACACAAATGATTTTTCCTATTTTTTTTTCACATTGCAGATTTATATGGACACGTTTATGTTAAAATAAAAGTAACCATGTTAACTTATGAAAACCATACCAAATGACCCAATATCTAATTATAATGAACAATTATTTGAAGACTCTTAATTTTCATTGAAGGGTTTTATTGATTTTCTACATTAAAAATAATCAAGATGTATTTGGGGGAATAATTCGGTTCATAGCTTATTTTCCTTTAAAAAAATCACATCTTAAAATGTACAGTATATATTGATCAGAATCAGGATATAATGTAAATCATTAGAACAGAAACTGTGGAAGTAAAAAGCATTATTAAGTAAGAAAACATTTTTTTAAATTTCTCTTTAAGAATTAACCTTAGCATCCTAGATTTGCATCTAGAAATGTCTGAGTCTGAGTCCTTGTTCTGCAGTGTGACTGTCATGTGACATTTGGCAAGTTATGATACGTTTATGAAAACTGTTTGCTTATCTGTAAGATGGGAAAAATTATGAAGACTACAATAATTATCTCAAATACTCAACATCTCTTGATATTTCATGGACAGTCAATAAATGCTACCTTATTATCATTAACATAACTATTATTATCATTATCATAAGAAATACCTTATTTTTAATTTCATCTTGATTATAACCATAAATTATGATCCAGATTTGGCTTAAGATGATCTTGAATTAGTTCCAAAAACAAAGTAAGTTCCTGAAGCATTAAGATATGATACCATTAATGTTATTTACAAGAATATTTCAGAAAATCTGAAGGCAATTCATTTTTCTGAAAATAATTCCTTGAAGCAGGTACCATTTTTGAATGTATATATTTGGAATGTTTGAAAACAATGGATATTCTATAATTAGTTCTATATTGCATATTTTTATTCATTGTATTCTGCCTCTTAATAAGTAGATGTAAAATATTATGTCATTAAATAGGTATTATTAAATCTGAGTCACCAAACTTAGATCAATCTCAGATTGCCTGCTTATATTGCTAGCCAAATAAGTTTTGGTGTTAGTATTTTTTGATAGTTTTTATTTGAAAACATGTGGGGGGGTGTGTGTATATTTATATGTATGTCTTTTTTTTTGAGCATTAACAACTAATATACCACAGTAAAAAATCTTTGAAATAAATCTTTGCTACAGTGTAGATATATGATTTGAGGGTTCTGCATGACTTAGTAAGAAATACTTTAGCATTGGGAAGCATATATTATACTCAAAATTTTTTTATTAAAAATAATTTTTTTATTAAAAAGGAAATAGAGTCATTTGAATGTATCTTCCCCCAGTGTTAGAAAATAAAAAGAGTAAGAGTCGTGGTTTAGGAAAAAACCAAACTGTATATAAATAACTCTGCTACATCCACTAGTTCTTGGATACAGGTTGATTAATTTTGCAAGTTGATAATTTTGGCATGTATTATTCCCAGTTCCAAGAGTTGATGGATATAGTATAGCCATTTATGTGAAATTTCCTTTTCTACTGGTAGCCACTAGTCACATGGAACTATGAACATTTGAAGTTTTGCTTGTGTGACTTAGAAATAGAATTATAAATTTTATTTGCTATTTATTTATATTTATATTTAAACAGCCACATGTGGCTAGGGGACAGAGTTCCAGATTTATGAGTAGTTTTCATATATGGTTACATTTATGCCATGGCTTGCTGTTGACAATGCCCAGGGTACAAAGTGCTTCGGGATGGCATATCCCTAAACCTATCTCCTCATTTTATAGACATGGCCCATGCAGAAGTTTATAAAGCAGCAGAATCCCCAACAGAACTTAATTTCTGATTTCCTATGACAAGTGATAAACTTGGTAGATGGCGATAATGATCTTCAACAACCACAATATTTAAACTCTATGTGCCATTCTGTGGCGTACTGATAAGAAATGAGAAAAAGGATACAGAATAAAGAGAACATTTTTATAACTAGACTCTGCTTCTTATCTTTCTAGTGAGTCTGTTGACAGAAATGGCCATATTCCTAATAAGCATTATCCCTGGGCTTGGTTAGAAATCATTAGCTGAATTCATTATGTGAAAGTCACTAATTTGAGTAACACAATCCTATTTGATAAAGAATGACATTGATGTATAAATCAAAGTGGGCAACTTTTCAGTATTTTCTGATAATAAAGTGTAGACTATTTTAATAGTAGTGAATTCATGTTATAATGAAGTAGACAGGGTCAGTAATTTGGGGATCAAAGGGCCATTGCACATAAATTACTAAACAAATGCCAAAAGCCATCTAGACACTGAGACAAAAATCTTTATGTCCTCTTTTCAGTTATATACTAGCTGCTTTGTATTTTGTTCTTGTGCTAGAACAGAACATCAAGCAGCTAGCATCTAGGGAGCAAATAACGGCAATGTGAACTTCAAAGTTACCTTAACTGTGATGGAACACAGAAGATATAGCTACATGGTTGTTTTCATTTTCCCAGTTTTGATTTCACAATGGATCTCCCTGGTCAATCAATCATTCTTCTCTATTATTAAGTTTATTTATGGGAGGACCCATAATAAGAAATTCTGATCCTTGGCATTTCAATAAGAATAATTTTGGCAGTGTTTTGCAGGATTAAATCTTTAAGATTTTATGGCTTCTAGTCCCAAATGCTAAAGACTTTTTGGTAGAATTTTAGTAGATACTAATAACGTTTCTGCTAGAAATTGGAACTAGGCTCAAGTTCTATTGAAAAGGTATTCTTGAAATTAATAGTTGTAAACTGTTAACTATCTGTAGGGGTGGGCCCATCTTGTGTTAAAAACAGTTTATAATATTCTGGTGATATATATGAGATAATTCTTGATACCAATAAAATTTTGTTTGTGGAAAGGGAAAATGCTCTGAGTTTTAAATGTTTATATATTTTGAACTTGCCATGGAGGCATGTGCTTTTTATTTCCTTGAGATATTGTTTTAAAATCCTCTGTTTAAAAATGTTCTTCTTTGAGCTTTAGTAATAATTATAGGTTCATATAGAGCAGCTCATCAAATGTTGGGCAGAACAGGACAGAAATAATAGCAAGAGAGTTTCTGAGTTTGGGAGAACTGAGCCCAAAACTGAGTTTAAAGTTAAATAAAATGTCCAATTTGGATATCTACGTGGATTTGATATACTAATTCCTTTCTTGATATGCAACTTCTTTTTTATCTTTGTAGTAACCTATGAATATAAAACTGACTGACACTCATTTAAATTTGCTGTTCGTATTCTATTGGAAAGATCCCTGTTTAGAACTACAGGATATAAGGACAAGCATACGCTTTACTCCTAATAAATTAATAATGAAGAGAGAGCCATCATTTTTTTAAAAAGATTTTATTTATTTATTTGAGAGAGAGAGAGAATGAGAGAGAGCATGAGAGGAGAGAGGTCAGCTGGAGACGCAGACTCCCCACCGAGCAGGGAGCCCGATGTGGGACTCAATCCCTGGACTCTAGGATCATGACCTGAGCCGAAGGCAGTTGCTTAACCAACTGAGCCACCCAGGCGCTCAAGAGCTATCATTACTACATTGTAAATTATACAGTAAGTCTTAGGTGATTCATTTAGTAGCTTAAACACCTAGGAAATTTCACTAGTTGTCAGCAGTTGGAAATGCATATTAATTGCATTCTCCATCCCACATCTGAAATAAAAGGAGAATGTCAGGAATAGATTAATTCTCGTTTCCTTCTGAATATCATATTTTAATTTCTTTTATGTTTCTTTAATCTTTTTAGCAGTGCTGAAGGATTTGGAAGATGTTGATTAAAGCGTTTCCTCTGATTAATTATATTTTGGCTTTCAACTGTTTTATTTTAAAATGAAGTGCACACACATTGTCTGGATTATATGAGCATCTGCTCTTCCCAGTCTCTGCAAATATTTATATAAATCTTACTGCCACCCTGCTCCCTCCAAGTTCTCACTGCTTAGCTAATCCTGATTGCATCTCCTCATTAAACCATCTTCAGGATATGGAAACATAAATAAAACAGACTAACAGCCTACATTTCAGGGATATTTGTGTGCATGGCTTACCATTTAACTCATGTTATTAAATTCTCAGAATTCATTCTGAAATTACAGGGTTTCCTTTACCTCTGCTTCCTCTATTTATACATATGATTATTATTAACCGAAGAACTATTTTGGTCATGATGACTATGACTTTATAGAAAAGATACACTATATTTTAAGTAAGGTTTATGAGATTAATATGACTGGAAATTTAGAAGTTAGTAGGCAGCTTAAAGGTGATGCATAAGTGTTGAATATCTCCATTTTTTTTTCCTTTTAACTATCTTTCCTGTTTGTTTCTTCCTTTGTTATTTATCTATGGTTTCAGAGAATAAAATATAGTACCACTCCACAGGAATCGAACGCTAGGACTTACTATAAAGATTGTCCTTCACCTGGGTTTCCTTAACTAATTATGGCTTTCATTTGGGGACAGTACTTTAATCTGGGGTCTTAGCTTTATTTCGTGCTTTGATACAGAGTGAGAGACATCTATTTGACTTCATTTTACAAATTGTCCTTTGACCATGTAGTTTCTGTAGACAGAATGATTTTTTTTGATAGTAAATTTCTAAGACTGAGAATTTCTGTTCTTGCAGCTTTATGTAATTATGTTCAAAGGGGTTTGAATTAAAATGGAACAGATGTGTCCATCTTTAATTATGGTGTAACAAATTGTGTTACTTTAAGGTTTTATTAAGTGAAACGCTCATCTTTATGTAATAATGGGTCAGTCAGTTTCAAAATGATATCGGTGAACACAGTGTACTGCCTATTTTACTTGGACTTCAAAAGGACAGTTAAAATTCAGAGGCTCTGCATATAGAACCAGAAGAAACTATAGAAAATAGGCATAATTTGTTATTTCAAGTTAAGTGAAAACAATTGTTAGAAACATAAGAATTTTAATGTCATCTAAGTAAGACCAGAAAGGTAACATTTGGCATGACAGATATATCTAAAGTGTAGTGGGGGAATATGCAACTCTGCATTAGAAAATGTAATTTTTAGGTTTCCTGAAGGCTCTTTTGTATTCTTTTGTGTAGATACTCTCTTATGAATGAGTAGCCAGGATTTTTTTTTTTTTTTTTTGAGGGTGGACCACTTCTAAGTCAGTACAATAAAGCCCTTTTTAGAACTAGCGTGCATCTACTTAGAGAACCAAAAATTTTCAAGAAGAATATGGGTAAACACCAATCCTGTGATGCAAGTCCCATCCCAGTGTTTCCATTTCTGTCATTAGTACCACATCCTTTTATGCTTTAGGACATTTTCAACTCCTTACATTTTTCTATTCCCCTAACCCAGTCTGTCACCAATTATTAATTTTATTTTTGACTTTTTTTCTTTACACACTCTCTCTGCTCCCTTGTGTCCACTGGAATCCAGGCTCCATTACCGCATACCCAGATTATTGCAATTGTTTTCTAATACATTTTCTTGACTTTTCTCTCCCCTTTCCACTATCTTCTTCAATTCATTGCTACTCTTTAATATTATGACACACTATTTCCTAAAATATTGTGATAGATCTAAATTGTCTATTATACAAAGCCATATTTTTAGGTCTGGTCTTCAGGATCACCCATAATCTCTAAGCACCTTCTTCTCACTATTCCTCAATAAAGCTAGTGATATGATCTTGCTTTCATAATGTCTTTCAGTAACTGAACCCAGCTTCCACATGGCAGGATTATTCATTTCATGCCAAAATATACACCTTTATCATCACCTGTATGCTCTTTCTTCAGCCTAGGATGCTCTGGTGGCTTTTTCACTAAACACTTGACCTTTCTTGAAAGGTGAGATTCATCATGATGTAGTCGTTTTATCTTTTCCTTTTCTTTTCTCACTTTTCCCTATCTGAGTTGACAGTTCAGTTTTGATTCATACCCTATTTTCTAAACTTGTTTTGAGTTTTCATAAAAATCTTAATCCTGTGAAATAAGGTCTGATTCACAAAGGGACTCAATGAAAAGTATACCTTAGTTGATGAGTTGACAAGCCTTCTTTGAGAGAGTCATTGCTAAGACTGTATTTATTGGGATGGATAGGGGGGCAAAAAGTTGGGTAAAAGAAAAAAATTGGGAAATGAATATTTTATTTTATTGCAGTGTCTATAAAATTGTTAGTCTTAAGGAAGCAAATGCACTAAATTCAAAGAGAAAACATGGAAAAAAAAGATAGGGTCTTATTCATATTTTCCATTTATCTATTTTTCAGTTTCAAGTGATGGAAAACTGTTATAATAAATGTTTTCATGTCCTTTTCTACCGGTTCTCACATCTGTGCCAGCTCTGAGTTATTTTCAGATGACTGATTTGTCTCCTAATTAGGTATCATTTCTTCTGCGAGAGCGCCAGGCCCTGTTCCCTCTACTTTCAAATAATTGCCCCTGAGTTGCAGATGTTGCCTATTGGAAATTGTATAAAACAAGATACTGAGTTAGGATAGATGAAGTTTGGGATTTAGTAAGAGCTGGGGGATGCCTGTGTGGCTAAGTCAGTTAAGCGTCTGCCCTCAGCTGAGGTCATAATCCCTGGGTCCTGGTATTGAGCCCCACATTGTGCTCCGTGCTTGGAGGGGAGCCTGCTTCTCCCTCTCCCTCGCTGCTCCCCCTCCTTGTATTCTCTCTCTCTGTGTCTCTGTCAATTACATAAATAAAATCTTAAAAATCAATGAGTAAACTTTACAGAATTTTAGTAAACACCAGATATTGAAAGAGGATCTTGACAGACTAGCCATATTCATCTTTCATCTCTTAGAGACAAGTTACAACAAAGAGACAAATTAAAACAATAGAACATTAAGTCAGAATGCAGAGCAATAGATTTCAAAATAGAAGACATACCCAGGGAGCTATTGTTAAGGTGTCCCTTCTCAACTCAAAGCTGCTGCTGCATATCCTGCTCCGGTAAGGTCTTCTGGTCTCTGTCCTTTTCTTACCCCTCCTTCCCTCAGTAGACATGCCCACTCACATTTTCAGGATCCAAGGAAGGAAACAAAGCTTAATATTTGGGTCAATCAGGGCATCAGGATAGCTGATGCAGTTTGATACTTTCTCCTGTAAACCTCAACACAAAACTCTGGATTCTCATTTAAGGACTAACAACACCTTTAACTTTGATGAATTAAAAAATAAGGTAAGAGCTACAACTGAGTTAGTTATCTAATATTAGAAAACAAATGTTGATCAACAAATGTTGATCATTAGTTGATCATTCACTAAGCGTGTCTTTGTGACCTGAACATATACAGTACAGGGTTTTTCTTATCCCTTAATAACCAATTTGAAGCAACACAAATATAGTATATTAAAAAGTATGGAGCAGAGTAAATTAAAAGTAATACACGAAAGTGAGATGCTACAAATGGATAATATGATTTCAAATAAATGAGTGCAAAGTGCACATGGCTTCAGAGATGTTGACTTCTTGTCTTTTATTTTTCTAATATATTATCACAATGTTTATTATAAAACTTTTGGACAGGGAGAAAAACACAAAATAAGAAATTTGCCCTTACTCTCATTTTACCACCAAGTGAGAACTCCAGTCAATATATTGGTGATAATCTTACCAAGAGGTAGCTTTGTATAGACAGACATTTTTTATTAAAAAATTATATCACAATTATGCTGTTTAGTAAAATTTTTTATTTAATATATAGTCATTTTTATGTCAGATTAATACTATACTAGAGTTTCAGTGTCCAATTTAACACTGAATGTAAGGTAGTTCCCATTTGCCCTACTAGAAGCCCAATTTATTTAGTTATAAAGACTCTTAAAATCACATATTTTAGCAAATACTAAATTCATTTTAAAATGTCAATTTTTAAAAATCTTATGTTTCATGAAATGCCACTAATTTTTCATCATTGGAGACATTCTTTGGAGTCACCAGCTTTTTAGAGCCCATCATCTATACTTTGTATCTGTTTATGATGCAGTTACTGGAAATTTCATACCATGATATAAGTATTCATTTACATAACATTAAGGCTTATAGTATTTTTGTTAATCTCCACAATATAATCATTTGTCTTATTGCTTTTAAAAGTGATCTTATTTACCACAATATCAACATGTGGAATTGTGTGGTCGGACTCTCGGAATAACTATTAAATATTTTAATTTTCTATAATTCCATTTTTTGATTTCAGTCATGTTAACTCCGTGTCATATCTGTCTCTCTATGTCTATCTATCCATCTATCATCATCTATTTAAATATATGCATAAACCAGCTAACTTTAATGAAGGCTATTTTGGGCTAATGGCTTCTCCCAATTCCCACAATGCTATTCAAGACAAATTAAGGAAGCACCATTTGGAAATACTGATTTTAAGCTAACTCATTTTTGGGGCAGGGCAGAAGGAGGGGGATAGAGAGGATCTTAAGCAGGCTGGATGCCCAGTGTGGAGCCTGACTTGGGGCTCGATCTCATGACCCTGAGATCGTGACCTGAGCCCAAATTAAGAGTTGGATGCTTAACCAACTGAGCCAATCAGGTGCCCCTCATTTTTTTTTCAGGGATCATTTTGAGGGAAAGAAGTTTATCTTACATTTGAGCGTGTAGGTTGAAGGAAAGGGGATGGCAGGGGAGTATAGGAAATATGTCTTTGAGGGTTTTTTTTTAAAACTTTATAAAAACTTTATACTCTCCAAGTAGGCAATGAGAGATTTTTTAAATTTTTTAAATTTTTTATTTTTATTTTTTAAAGAACACTGAATCTGGAGTTGATTTTGTAGATATTTGACATAGTCCTCCTATTTTGTAAATAAAGAAATAGTGGGACTAAGAGGATACATGGCATTCCCGAGTTCCATAGACTTATAGGGAACTTTAAATCAGGCAGGTCTCCAGACAGTTTATTGTTCTTACTCAATACTATATTGAAATGAAGACTTTTGTATGAAACTCAAAAAAAGGTAGCTCCTATTATTATTATAATTTTCTAAATCTGTATTTGGCATAGAATGGGTGACACTGCTCCAGTGATGCTAAATGTAGAAGTAGAGTGGGGAAGTATAGACTATATAATTCAAGAAATTTGGCTGTGTATGATAGGGGGAGTGGTCCTACAGAGTGAAGAAAGGTTTTTTTTGTTTTTTTGTTTTTCCCTTTTAAATGAAGAGACTTGAACAAATGTTTGCTGTGGACTATCCCTCTTAAACCCAGCAAATGGAGCTCCGGCCCAGGGTGTTCAATTTCAAAAGACCCCTCTGCCCTATTGGCCACATCTTTACCCAGGGCAAAGAATCTTCAGTCTGAAGGGCACACCCTACTGAGAATTCTGGGCCCAAATGTTTCTGATTATGCTTCTAGAAACTACATAGACCTCTTAATTTGTACTCCTGCAGTTATAAGCTGCTAGGTCTGAGGGTGGGGGTGACTATGGAATAGATGCTGGGAAAGTGGACAGGTGGGCGGATGGGAACTCCAAGGAGTTTAGGAATTCCAAATTCAAACCTGGCCTTTCAGGTCATTATAGACCTATAGTTGTCAAGATAAGAAAATATATCCTAATGGTTTGTTAGCTGGATTGATTCGTATTTTAACGGCTTTGAGGTATAGTTAACATAAAATAATCTCTGCACATACTCAAATTGTACAGTTTAATGTTTGTTTTTTACATAAAAGATAAGCACACAGAAGTTTATTTTTTCCATAGTATATGATCAATTTTTTAAATATTTCATACATATTTTTATGTTCAGTTTGGTACAAATTTATCTAATATAGTGTGCATAGTAATTAATATATGTTACCCAGATCCTCTATGTATTGGCTTATTTTTCCTTCTTTACTTGTTCAAAAGAGGGATTAAAAAATCTCCAGATATCTATCTGAGCAGTTTGTCGTTTTCAGTTTACATGTTTGAGGCTATGCTACAGGGTAAACATACATTAGTCATGGTTGTATCCTCTTGCTCCAAGAACAGTGTAACTATCTCACACATCTTTATTTGCCCTTTTAAAATATCTTTATCGGGAATTCCATTTTCTCAGGTCTTAACATCACCACCTAGCTTTCTTTTACATCCTGTATGCTTAGTATGCTTTTTCTTTTCCTAATGTTGTATTGAACTTTTTTTGCTTTTTGTAGTGTCTCTTACCAGACATAATTATTATTCAAAATGAAAGTCTGAATATCAATTATTTTAATCTTCACCCTTCTACAATATATATTATGAGTTCTGTGGCATGAGGGCTCATTTTTGGCATCTTTTCCCCCCCAAATTTCTATTTACTATATTTGTGTTCTGTCTTTATTTCAATTTATAACTTTTAGATTGCTTTTTTTAACCACTTTATTGATATGATTGATAAACAGAAAGCTGTATATATTTAATGTATACAACCTAGTAAGTTTGAAGTATACATCTGTGAAACACAATTTGTTTTGATTTATCTAAATACCCATGAAACATTACCATAATCGAGATAGTAAACATATCCATTATCTCCAAAACTTTCCCTGTGCCCCTAATAATGTCCAGGTCTGCCTGCTTGCCATGCCCCCAGATAAGTACTTATTTGCTTGCTGTCACTCTGAATTAGTTTGCATTTTCTTGGGTTTCATATACCACACATTCCTTTTTGCTTGTTTGCTTTTGGTTTAGCTAGTTTTACTCAGCATAACTATTCTAAGATTCATTCATGTTGATTTTTTTAATGGTTTATCTTTTTTATTGCTGAGTAGTATTTTATTATATGGGTATGCTAAAATTTGTTTAGCTATTAACCTGCAGATGGGTACTTGTTCTCAGTATTTGCTTGTAAAAAATAAAGCTGCTCTGAACATTCTCATACAAGGTTTTGTCTAGATGTATGCTTTCCTTTTCTTAGGTAAATACTAGCAAGAAAAGGGGTGGATTATTTTTTTAAGAAGCTATTGAACTGCTTTCCAAAGTGGAAATTTGATATTCTGACCAGCAGTACAGGAGAAATCCAATTTCTCCACATGCTCAAAAACATTTGGTATAACTAGTCATTAATCTTAGGCATTATAACAGGTGTGTAACGGTATCTCACTATAGTTTTAATTTGCATTTCCTTAATGCCTAATGATGTGGGCATTTCTTTTTTCATGCACTATTTGGCATACATACATCTTCTTTGGTAGTGCCTATTCAAATCTTTTGTTTATAATCTAATGGGATGGTTTGTTTTCTAATTGAGTTTTGAGAGTTTCTTTTCAATATTGTGGCTGAAAGTCTTTTATTAGATATGTGCTATGCAAATGTTTTCTCCCAGTCTGTGGCATGTCCTCATCTTCTTAATAGTTACTTTTTTAAAAGAAATGGTGCTTTTGATGCCTATCCACAAAATATTGGCCTAACCCAAAGTCACAAATAGGTTTTCTCCTAGAAATTTTATGGTTTTAGATTTATGAGCCTAAACCTAAATGACCCATAACCTAAATAAACCTTTATGACCCATTTTTAGGTTTATTTTTGTTTTTGTTTTTTCTGATACAAGGAATGGTTCAAATTTTTGGTACCATTTGTTGAAAACATAGTCCTTTCCCACTGAATTGCTATTACACTTTTCTCAAAAAAAGAAAAAAAAGGAGAAGGGAGTTGAGGGAAGTTGGAAGGGGAGATGAACCATGAGAGACTATGGACTTTGAAAAACAATCTGGGGGTTTTGAACGAGTGGGGGGTGGGAGGTTGGGGGAGCCAGGTGGTGGGTATTATGGAGGGCACATATTGCACGGAGCACTGGGTGTGGTGCATAAACAATGAATTCTGTTATGCTGAAAAGAAATTAAGAAAAAAGAAGAAGAAAAAAGTCTTTTTTTTTTTTTTAAATATGTGTAGAGATCTTTTCTGTTTCGTTGTTCTGTGTAGCTGTCTTTAAGCCAGTACCACACTATCTTGAATACTATAGCTTTATAAGTCTTGAGATGAGTTAGTATTAGCTTTCTAAATTTATTTTGGCATTTCAGAATTGTTTTGGATATTATAGGTCTTTTGTATCTCTATATAAACTTTAGAATTGACTTTTCAGTTTCTACCTAAAAGCCTGATGGAATTTTGATTGTGATTGCATTGAGTCTATAGATCAGTTGGGGGAGAATTGATATCTTAACAGTATTGAGTCTTCTGATCCATGAACAATTTTATGTCTCCATTTCTTTAGATCTTTTAATAATTTACTCAGCACCATTTTGCTTTCTCATTGTACATTTCACATCTTTTGTCAGATTTATCAATTTCATTTGATAATACTGTAAATAACTTTTAAATTTGTTTTCTGTTGTTTATTACTAGTATTTAGAGATACAGTTGATTTTTTTATATATTGATCTCGTATCTGGTAATTTGGTAAGTAATTTATCATGACTTGTTGCTTTTTGGTAAATTCCATCAGACTCTCTTCCAGACAGTAATATCAACTACAAATAGACAGTTTATTTCTTTCTCTACATAAAGATGCCTTTCTCAGGTGAATGATTACATTAGCTAAAAACTCCAGTATAATATTGAATAGATGTGTTAAGAGTGGACATGTTGTTTTGTTACTGAACTTGAAAAGTATTTAGTTTTTGTGCAGGATTTATGTTAGCTGTACTTTTTAAAAATCAGGAATGAATATTAGATTTTGTCAAAAGTTTTTACTATTACTACTGAGATTATATATTTTTTTAAATTTTGGTAATATGATGAGTTACATTGATTTTCAAATGTTAAAACAACCTACCTTTTTAGGATTAATCCTTATTTAGTCATGACACATTAATATTTATATCCTATATTCTATTATTTAATACTTTGTTTATACTTTTTACCCTATGTTCATGAAGACTATTGGTCTTTATTACTCCTTCTACTTATTTTGGACTTTTTTTTTCTTTTCTTTTTCTAGTTTCCTTGAGATGGAAACTGAAGTCGTTGACTTGACCTCTTTTTTTTTATTATTTTACTTTACTTTATTTATTTGAGAGAGAGAGAGCATGAGAGGGGAGAGGTCAGAGGGGGAAGCAGACTCCCCGCCGAGCAGGGACCCCCGATGTAGGACTTGATCCTGGGATGCCAGGATCATGACTTGAGCTGAAGGCAGTTGCTTAACCATCTGAGCCACCAAAATGCCCCTGATTTGACTTCTAATGTAAGCATGTGGTGCTATGAATTTTCCCATTAGTACTGCTTATTTATTTATTTGGTTAATTTACTTAGTTTAAAATATTTTCTAATTTTTCTTTAAGTTTCTTCTTTGATCCATGGGTTATAAGAATTATATTATTATTCTTAAAATATTTAATGATTTCCAGAGATTGTTCTTTATTGATTTATGATTTAATTCAGTTATGGTCAGGGAAGATTTTTATGGCTTGAATGCTTTGAATTTATCAAGACTTGTTTTATGATTTTTCCTTGCAAATGGTTTGCTGTTGAAAAGAATGTGTATCCTGAGGTTGAATGGAGTGTTTCGTATCTTTTAAGTTTGTTATTAGGTTCCTTGAAGTTGTTCCACAGTAAATTGATTTTTATTTTTTTAATGTTATGTTTTCCTATGTTTCATTTTTAATATTTCTGTTATGTTCTCAATTTTACTAGTCTTTTCTTTTACATTGCTTAATCTGCCTTTATTTCTGTTCTGTGTATTTTTCATCACAGTCATTTTAGTATTTCTATCTAGAAAGTAGATCTGGGTCTTTTTCATATCTTTCATGTTTCTACTGAATTTATAATGTATTGAACACAGTTACTAAAGTCATTTTGTTGTCCTTCTCTACTAATTCTAACACACCTGTGTTCTAGGTTAGTTTCATTTTGTTGATTCTCTTCCTCTCTATGTGTCATGCATTTTTGCTTATTTGCAAGCCTGGTAATCTTTGACATCCATTGTGAATTTTATCTTTTTGAGTGTTAGGTGTCTTTTGTATCCTATAAATATTCTTGAACTTTATTCCAGCAAACAGTCAAATTACTTTGAAATAGTTTGATACTCTCTGGTTTTCCTTTTTATACTTGTTTGCTGCAGTTAAGTTAAGGTTAATTTTTTCTTCACCATTGAAGCAAGACCTTTCTGGGTGGTCCACCTCATTACCTGGAAGTGATGAGATTTCTTAGACTGAATGATGTGAAAAGGCCTCTTTCTGACCCTGTGTTATCCCAGCATTGTTCCTGATTTTTTTCTCCCTAGTTTTGGGTAATTTCCTCATGTGTATGCCCTGATAATTTCTCTGCTGAATACTTAAGGGCACCCTCTACAGACATCCAGGGTTCTGTCTCTATGAAGTTCTCTCCTCTCTAGGACTCTGTCCAGTGAACTGCAGCAGCCTTATTCTTCCTGTCTTATTCTTGCTGTCATCTCAATTCAAGGGGTCCGCTGGGTCTCCTGGCTTCTCCCTCTCCATATCATCACCTGAGAACTCTCCCAAACAGTAAGTTAAAAAAAACTATAGAGCTCACTTCATTTGTTCTCCATCTCATAATGATCACTGTCATTTGTTGTCCAAATTTAAGTCCATTTAAGTCCAAAGTCTTAAAAAACTGTTTTATGTATTTAAAAATTGTTTTACATATTTTGTTTGTTTGTTGTTATAGTTGTTAAGAGGAAAGATGGTTTTAGGTGGGATAGTAAATCTAGTTGCTGCTCTTCCACCTTGGGTAGAATTAGAAGGCTCTGTTATTTTGATTTGTAGCTTTGAAATATTTAAAAATACTGTATGTGGGCCTCCAGTTGTACCATTGCCCTGGACTCAGCAAATATAATGGTGTATATGGGAAAAAGAATTAAAGTAGATGGGAAAAAGAGGGATAATTGATGTAATAACAAAGTTTCAAAAGGGAAGGAAGTATTTTTCCTAAAATTTTATAGAAAATAGGTAATATGGGGTATTTGAAGAATGTGATTTATAAAATGTCTGTTAAACATTCAGAGATGTTACTGTTTGTTGACATGTAGCAATAACACAGTTGCTTTTGGTAGTCTTAGAGTTTCGATACCTAAAACCCAGTTACATATTTTCCCATCAGTTTTTAGCAGTCTTGGTGTGGAGCAGCTAGTTGGCTAAATTTGCCAACTAGCTTATCTTATTTGGAGAAAATAAATAATGAAGTACAGATTTTAGGCCAGATATGAAAAAAAATAAGTGAAAAATAAACTTAGGAATAAATGTGTAAAAAAGAACTAATGTTTATTTATCACCTACTATGTTCCTCACCTGCATTATGCTAAATGTTCCAGATTATCTCATTTTATCTTCATAAAAACTATATTAGGTGGGCATGAGTATCTGCTAGATTAAACATAATTCCATTTTCTTTAGATGAGGAGATTGAGGCCTAAGTGTACAGAGCTAGGAAGCAACTGATCCAGGATGTGGATCCAAGTAGAATCCAAGTAGATTGATTTAAGAGCCCACACACTTAAACCACTGAGTATATTGCCAATGAGGTTAAAATGGAAATGAATTAAAATACACAAGAGAGCTGGAAGGATTGAAGGTTGTGGTCAGAAAGCAGGATATTAATGTTAAAGATGTCAGAGACAGAGCTGCTTTGGGTGATGTTGGATCTAAGGTGGGTGGCTGGAATAGGGTTGAAGTTAATGTAATTAGAATTAAGGTAATTTAAGAATGTTTAGGCAGGGTAATGCATGTTCATGGATATTAAAATCATCCATGATACTGGCTGAATTTGAGGTAGAAAGTAAGACTAATGAAATTTTATATTCCTATTTTGTCATACTGACTGGCTTTCTCTAAACCTTTAGGAAAATTCAAGAAGTTGAGGAATTTTAACATCAGACACCTTATTTAATCAGTCAGGGTAAGAATCCCAGGTCTTCAACCTGCCAGCAAACAATCTAATAAATAGGTATACTTGCTTTACTGGTGTCCACTACTTGTTATAACTCCTGAAGTTATCTGAGCCTCAGACAAGGAAAGGTTTTAATGTCATTGTTTGGCACTTAATCTCTATGGCCTTTTTGGCTCCCTTGTTCAGGTACTTCATCAGTGCCAGAGAGGAATTTCAGCATATACTAGGAGTTAGGGTCAACTGAATTTTCCTGCTTCAGATAGGGGAATTCACCAGAATAAGTATATATTGAAGGACCAAAGCTTGTAGAATGCCTAAGTTTCTTGGCTGGTTATTTAATATTTGTCAGGTAATCTCATGGAGTATTAGCTCTTCAATGTCATCTTAACTCCTAGTATTATTTTATTTTATTTTTTTAAAGATTTTATTTATTTATTTGACACAGAGAGAGAGCACAAGTAGGCAGACAGGCAGGCAGAGAGAGAGGGGGAAGCAGGCTCCCTGCTGAGCAGAGAGCCCTATGCGCGGCTCGATCCCTGGACCCTGAGATCATGACCTGAGCTGAAGGCAAATGCTTAACCTACTGAGCCACCCAGGTGTCCCTTAGTATTATTTTACTATAACATTATTGTTGTTAATATTTTAAAAAAAAACTCTTTTACCAGGCTTATTTTTTTTATGTAAATCCTCCTTGGAGAGAAGGAAAAGATGGTGCCCACTTCAGCCTAAGAAGGGAGACCATTCTGGATTCTATACTATACTTGATGAGATTATAATATGAAAATTAGCCCAACAGTAACTGCATTTTGGCAGTACTCTCTTTCCCTGATTTTGTTTAGCATGGGTTTCCTGCTCTGCAGAAATTTGGTCCTCAGTGGATTTTAAGCTCTAGCACTTTGAGGTCGCACAGACCCACAGACCTGTGCCAGGTCATGGGTTTCCATTTGTGGCCAGTTCTATGATTAAAATGCTTCAGAGCATATCAGTGACAAGGCAGTGTTGGCATTCAGTGCCGTCGGTTTGTGTAATGGTTAAGCCACAGATATATGTGGGTATCATGTTGTCATCATGTTCTAGAGTGAGTTGACCAAAAACCAAATGGGGCAGGGAAGGCATAAAACCAACCTATAAGGCAAATCAGGAAAGAGAAATTTGTTTTTCTGAGAGATTTGAAGTTTTCATGTCAACAAGTCTTAAAGTTTGGTTTGTAAATGAGTCTTAAAGTTGAAAACAAAGTATTTTATTTCCTCAAGCAATAATTCTGTGTCCCCATCATGTTTATATTTTATTAGAGAATGGGTAGGTATAGGATAATTTAAATAGAGTGTTAAAGTTATCACTATTTTTTAGGATTAAAAAAGGAAATAGGTAGTAGTTAAATTGAAGGGAGAGAAAGAGGGGCCAAGTTAAGGGTGAAATGCATAATTGGAGCCAATGCAGGGGACAAAGGAATATTTCTTAAATATAATTAATATTGTAAGTTTAAGTGTCCTTTTAGAAAAAACAAAAAAAAATGGCTTGTGTTTCAGCCTGATCTCTTACTATTCTCAAGAGAAGCTTTCTAATTCACAGGAGGGAATAGAAAGGGAAACCAAAGTGAAATAAGAGTCAGATAGTTGCTGAGTACACTGAGGCTTCATTTGTGAAAGTTGAACTTAGAGTGAGTCTTAATCAGTCATGGGGCACTAGATGTTTAAGGTCGAGGTAGAGAAAGCGTCAAGTAAGGATACAGCCAGGGAGTCAGGAAAGGCTACATGGAAGATAGTATTTAATTAAGCACAGTGGCTTAGCACATGCTGAGTTTTATATTTCATGCATTGTTACCCTGTAGTGTTTATAATTAAGATAAAAAAAGAATTCCAAAGATTTTAGAGATTAAAAACAAGAAGTTCTAAGGGAACCCCATATTTTATACTTAACATTTTCCTATCAGTTAGTAATCTGTGTTTTCAAAACTGCACTTTAACTTTGTTGCAGACAGCGCTCTGGAAAACAGATTCCTGAGTTTGAAATGGTCAATGCAAACCCTTCATACCAACAAAATGCATACTTTCCTTTCCAACACACCAGAATAGTTCTTCTGATGCTGTTGAATATTAAAGTAATGAAGGATTTTGGTGTTATCTAAATTATTTGTTTTGTTCTCTGGGCTAATGAACTAATGCAAATTTGCAAAGGCTGGTTGAAAAAAAAAACTCACTTGGATAGCATTTAATAAAAAATGCAAGTCTTTTGACTAATAGTAAGATTATAGTATTTGGTTCTTCTCCCAAGTAAACAGATTGGTTTCCTGGAATTTGAACGATGGAAAAATGACCTTTAAACCTATTTTTCAAGTGGAAGAAACTGTTATATTGTGAAAATTCACACACAAATATTTTGGAGAATACAAATCTCCAAGGAATTATGGGGAGCAAAAAATTACGAGATAAACCATATGGACTTGAGTTGATATTACTGACATTTTTCTTTTATGAGTATACCAGTTTTATAATGTAAATTTGAAAGGTTTCTGTTCTAATGAATGAGTTTCATTGTTAGCTGTTTCCAGCTAAATTGACTCATTTCTGCTATTTTTCAGTCAATAACCATTTGTTGAGGGTCTATTAGCTGCCAAATCCTCTTCTAGGCACCAAAAATATAGTAGTGAACAAGATAATGTTTCCTTTCCTAGATTGATATACTTTCTGGGAAAAATTGATAATAAAAAGAAAAATATAACAGTATGATATCAAATAATTTGATATTTTAAAAGAGAAATTAAAATAGGGACTTTAGCTACGTAGTGATTGAGTGGCTACTTTAGGTAGGCTGTTGGGGAAAGACTGTCTGAAAAGTTTGTACTTGAATTCAGATCTGAATGATTAAAAAGATGCAATTAAATTAAAATCTGGGGAAGGGGCCTAAAAAAGAATAATGATTAAAATAGCATGAATACAGGAACACGTTTGGCATTTTTGTGGAGTGGAAGGAAGACCAATATGCTTTCTTTCACAAGAGAGAGAAAAAAAATTCCAGTAGTTAAAAATGATTAGGACATGTTTTGCCTCTTACAGGTAGAAGTACAAAGATCAGGTAGTTTTAGGATTGTTTGATCTTGTCAACCATGTAGCACCTGTTGCCTATTTTATCAGGAGTAGAAGTTCAAACATTTCTGTGCCCGCATCTTGGTATGGAATCATCAGAAACACAATGCATTCAAGCACTGGACTGGCTTTATTGGAGACACAGTGTAAGACAGTTTCTCTGGTGGCATTGGTCCTCATTGGTCCCTTTTGGCAGCTGATAGAGAGATACTTACCTACATATGCCCGTCTTGTGCTGTAGCCTGCAAAAGGCAGATACAACAGTGGGGTTGTCAGGTGCTGTATGATGCACATGCTTAAGCAGAAATTGGGAAATATATTCCCACACAAGGTGATAAGCCCAGCAGAGACTGTGAGGACTCTTGATCTCTTGGTGAAGAAACATTCCAGGCCTTTAAGGAGAGGGTGGATTATGCAGAGTTTGATACTGAGTTTTCATTCTACTCCAGTTGAAGAGCAATTTCTGGATTTTTAGGCTGGTTGTGTGTGTGTGTGTGTGTGTGTGTGTGTGTGTTTGTGTGAGATATGATCTGATATATGTTAGATTGATCATTGATAATAGGGTGGTGTGACAAGTTCAGGCAATTCTTCCCACAGAAAACAATTATAGTAACTGGAAAATAATCAAAACAGAAATTTGAAGATACTGGAAAATGACCAAAGGCAGGTAGAAACTTGACAAGTTTACTACTGAAAGACTGCTGCTATATTGGGTAGAAAGTACAATGTTGTGTGTTGTGGCTTTTTTAGAAAGCCTTAGCTTAAATGACTCAACTTCAGGGAAAATTCTAGAAGCAAGAGCAGCACAAAGGTCTGAAATCCAAAAGTGTGAGTATAATATTTTTGCAAATTCCTGGATGATCAATAAAATATGACCCCAGGAAGGCTGGTGAAAAAGCAGGGAGAAAATAAAGATGGGTTTGCTTTTGAATGAAAGAATTGCTTCTGGGGAAATATTGTAGTTATGCCTTTTATTGAGTGCATTTCCTAGTCCACAGAGAGCTTGGATGGCAGAGAATAGAAATCTTATTAGATTGACCTGTCAGAAGACAGAATTCTGGGATGGAAAAGTGACTGGAAATTTACTAGGAGGGCCTGAAGGCAAGAAACCACCAAAAGAGTGAACCCCCAAATCTAAGCATCGACTCAGCTAAATTTCTTGGCAGACATCTAAACTAATAGGGACAGAGGAGACCAACATGGAGGCTAGACTTAAAAGCAGCATCTGGAAGCCAAGAAAACTTGGCCGGAGTTATCTTCTCCAGACCACGGGGAAGACAAATTTTAGTTTGGATCTAGGCAAGTTAATGACTTACTAGAACCAAAAACCAATAATCCTAAGAAGAAAAGAGATCTTAGATTCACTACAACATACTCTCTTATGGACAGAATGTATCTCCCCCAAATTCATATGTAAGGCCTAACCCCTACTTTAGCTGTATTTGGAAATAGGGTCTCTGAGGAAGTAGTTGAGGTTAGATGAGGTCATAAGGGTGGGAAACTGATCCAAAAGGCTTGGTGTTCTTATAAGAGAGACTAGAAAACTTTATTTCCCCCCACCCTGCCACATACACACTAGGAAAGGCCATATGGTGACATAGTGAGAAGATGGCTGCTGCAAGCCAGGAAGAGAATACTCATCAACTGAACCTTGAGCTTGGATTTCTAGCCTCCAGAACTATGAAACCTGGAAAGTAAATTTCTGTTTTCTAAGCCAGCCGATTAAGGTATTTTGTTACGACAGCCTGAGCTACTGAGCTAACTAACATATTATCTATCATGACAAGTTTGGAACAAAAAATTACTAGCTGTGGAAATAAATTGGAAAATGTAACTCATATGCAGGAAAAAAAAATACACCAATACCAACTGATTGCAAGTGGGTCAAGATATTAAATTAGCACAAATATCAAAGTAGCTGTTATATTCAATGAATTAAAAATATATTCAAAGGTTGGAAAAAGTTTATTGTACATTGAATTACTGATTTTTTTAACAGACAAATGGGAACTAGAAAAATAAGCCAATGGAAATTCTAAAGCTAAAAATTATAATAACTGAAAATAAAAAGTGCCTAGGTGAGCTCAAAAACAGACTGAAAATAGCATAAGAAAGACTCAGTTAACTTAATATAGTTTACTGGAAACTATACATTCCAAAGGGCAGAAATAAAAATAGATCAAAGAAAAATGAACAGAGCTTCTTTAGAGAACACTGGAGCGTATCATGGGGTCCAACATATGTGTAATTGGAGTCAAGAGTCAAAAAGAAAGAGAAAGGGACACAAAATGTATTTCCAGAAATAAACAGAATGCTTCTGAAATTTGATTACAAGTATTAACTTACAGATAAAAGAGACTCAATGACCCTCATTTGGAAAATAAAGAAAAGCTGTACCTACACCCCTCATGTTTAAGATGTTAGAAATCAAAGATAAAAGAGAAAATCTTGAAGATCACAAGAGAGGAAATGACTCATCACTTATAGTTATGATACAATTATAAGTTGACTTCTAATTAGAAATAGTGGACACAAGGAGACATTAGAATGAAATATTCAAAGTGCTGAAAGAACAACCACCACCACCAAAAAGTCAGCCAAGATTTCTATTTTCAGTCAAGTTGTCCTTCAAAAGTGAAGGAGATTTTCCAATAGACAAATTGAGAGAATTTGTCACACCACTAAAGGAAGACCTATACCACTAAAGGAAGACCTTCAAGTTGAAAGGTAATCAGCTATACAAAAGGAATAAGGGAGACTATAAATTGTAAATAACTTTAAGTAAGAAAATATTTATTTATAGTTTTATTTCCTAATTTTTCTAAAATACCTGTGACTATGTAAAGGAAATTTTTAACACTATATTATTTGGCTTGTAACATAGATGATGTATTATGCATAACAGTGATAACACAAAGGATGGAGGGTGCTAAATAAAAACTACACTGTTGCAAGTTTCCCATATATCATCAAAGAATGTCAATATTTAAGTAGATTGAAATAATTTAAAGTTTAATGTTTTAATTCCTAAAATGACCATTTAAAAATGTGAAGAATTATAGCTAAAGAAGTAAAAGAAAATTTAAATTAAGAAAAGAAAAAGGAAGTGGGAAAGATGAACAGAGGAAGTGAAGCAAACAAAAGAAGAATAGCAAAATATCAGAAAGATATCCAGTCACACTGATAATTACATTCAATGTAAGTCGACTTCAGTCAATAAAGATTACTATACCAAATAAAAAAGCAACCCTCGGGACACCTGGGTGGCTCAGTTGGTTAAGTGGCTGCCTTTGGCTCAGGTCATGATCCCAGCATCCTGGGATCGAGTCCCACATCGGGCTCCTTGCTCATTGGGGAGCCTGCTTCTCCCTCTGCCTCTGTCTGCCTGTGCTTGCTCTCTCTCCCTCTCTCTCTCTCTCTGACAAATAAATAAATAAAATCTTTAAAAAAAAAAAGCAACCCTCATATTTTTATATAAGTATGTTTTGAAAATAAAATAATAGAAAAAAATGTAACATGCAAAGATAAACATGAAAGCTAAAGTAGCTATATTAATATGATTTGGTAGACTTATTACAAGGATTATTACTAGAGACAAAGGTAGAGATTTCATGATGATAAAGGGTCAATACAGTGGGAAGATATAACAGTTATAAATGTGAATGCATCGAATAACAGAATTCCAAAACTTAAAGAAAATCTTAACTGCAAGGAAAAATAGGTAAATTAACAATTACAGTTGGAGATGATATTATCACTCAGTGATTGATATACTAACTTGATAGGAATCCCATAAAGATACATAAGAATTAAACAATACCCTTAGCTAATTCGACCTAATTGATATTTATAAAATATTATAAAATATAAAGAATATTTCTTTTCAAAATTTTATGAAGTATTTAGCAATGTAGATCATATCCTGGGCAATAAAACACAGTATCAATACTTCTAAAAGAACCTTTAAATGTCATTAAAAGTACATTCTCTGACTATGATATAACTAAATTAGAAATCAGTATTAAAGATATGTGGAAAATCCCCATATAGTTGGAAATTAAATAATATATATTTTTTTCAAACATTTATAAATATTTCAATTTATAGAAAATTAATGGAATCTTAAAATTATCTGAACAGTGATTTAACAATTATTTACAATTAACTGATTTTGTAGAAACATAATTATGTTGAAAAGTACCCTCATCACAAAGTAATCATTTCACAGTACCTTCTATAATATTTTTGTCACTCAAGTGGCAGCTGCAGCAATGAAACCCAAGTAGATTGAATAATTTAGAAACAGCATAATCAGAACTGCAAATGCAAGCCACCATTAACGCCAAACAAAACAAGACCTTCTATACTTATATATAAATATTTCCCCATTTTCAGCACTGGTTGAAGAAAATATTAGGAGATAGTATTTTATTTGTAGTAAACAGAAATTAATTTTAGGATTTTAAAAAATTGACATTAAGATGCTGGATTAGGTGGGTTTTTATAACATGTAATACTATTTTGAGAAATTCTTGGTTTCACTGGAAGCCATTTCTAATTGCAAACCTTTCTTCAGTTGTATTAGGACAGTAATGGTGATAAGTCTCTGTGATCCCAAATAGAAATTATACTTGCTTACAAGCAACTAATAACATATTTGGATATAAAGAGATTTTTGGCTTTATTCCTAAGGTTTTCTTCTACTTCAGTGTTTAACCTTTTTTGCTATCCCCTCTAAACAATCCCAAATATTTCTAAAATTATGTCAAAGGAAGATAACTTTATATGGACTACTGCTTGTTTGAAAACAGTATTTACCGTAGTATTCCATAGTTTTGTCTTTTTCCTTTTTTTTTAAAGACATATCCAGCTAAAACAATTAAATAAAAAGGTAAGGTATAAGAAATATAGCTGAAGTCACGATAAAGTACATTTTCTTTTATTGACTAAGAGCATATACTTAAACTTTAAATGCTCGCTCTCTTAAGAAAAAGTTTCTCCATGTAAATATGCATAACCGTAGCCCAAAAATGTATACAGTGATTTCCCCAAAATATTTATACACACAGTGGTCCACTTAAGACCAGCCCCATTATAACCTACTGAATACAATGTGCTCTGAATTTATATATGGGCTACCCTCTGTATATAAAATATGTAGGCATGTATGTTAGACATACAAGTAAGAAATATAAAAAGGAGAGATGAAAAGAAAAAGTGTTCTTCCCTGTAAGATCCAGACAGATATTCAGTGTATTAGTGAGATCATGTAAAATGTACTCTTGATTTATAAATGGGCTGCCCTCACTATATAAAATATATATAGGCATGTATGTTATACATACAAAGTGAAAAATATAAAAAGGAGAGATGAAAAAAGAAAGGAAAAAGTGTCCTTCCCTAGAAGATCCAGACAGCAATTCAGTGAATGTGTGAGACCACGTAAAGTATCTGAAGAATTTCAGTTTTGGCAAATACTTTTCTGGAAAATGTCTAAGCTATGAGAGTACTCAATTTGCATTTTAAGAATTCCATAGAGGTGTCCATTTAACCATTTGGGGAAGATGTTGTGGCTTCCTTAATATGCAGAAAAGAGGACTTTTAGGGACTGTTAAAAAGAAATGGAACAAAAAGCCACTCATTTTTAGCTGGTTAGTAATCACCCCTTAGTCAAGTGTGTGTAGTGCAGAGAACCAAATCCTAGACCATCATCAGCATTTGAGTGTGTTTGATGAAAGATTCCAATGAAATGAAGGACCTGAATTCTTCCTAGATCTCATAGGGAATGGGACAGGACACGATGGCAAAGGAGGGGTCAGCCCTCAAGGTGGCTGGTCCAATCTTAACTCTTGATGTTAAAAAACACACCAAATGTTTCTATAGCATTCTTTCTGCTGCATTTTCTTTATTTCAAGACACAGGTCTACGTGGAGGGTCATGCAGCAAGTGGCTTATAAATAAAATCAGAGTCTATGAATAGTGTCATCACATTAAGAGACAATCGCTGGATTCTCTCATTAGGCAAAGAACTCGCATCTTTGGAATCCGTGAGTTGGTATCATTTATGGGATACCTGAGATGTACCTTGCTCCGATTAACATTACCATGCTACTCACTATAAAAAAGCCCAAGGGTAGACTACAGAAGATACTAGGGTCACCACTTTCTGAAGACTGAGTTGTAACCCAGCCCACTGACTTCATCACAGCTTTCTTCCATGTAGAGTAACGAATTTCACTTTCTTCAGCATTGATCTGTGGTTCAAACCGCTCCATTGTGACCGCTGACAGATCCTCGGGTTCGAGACTCCAAACGCCAACTCCTTCCGCGGCCCCCGCCGCCATGGCCGCTCCCAGGGCAGTTGTTTCTGGCATTGAAGGCTTCACTACTGGGATATACAGAATGTCTGCCTGAAGCTGCATAAGAATTTTGTTGTTGGTCATTCCTCCGTCTACCTGCAAATGACTGAGTGGAATTCCACAGTCGCGGTTCATGGCATCCAAAATCTCCCGGGTTTGGAAACAAACAGCTTCTAATGCAGCAAAAGCAATATGGCATTTATTGGTGAACTGAGTAAGCCCACAGATGATCCCTCTTGCACTGGGCTCCCAGTAAGGTGCATACAACCCCGAAAACGCGGGGACGAAGTAGCAGCCGTAAGAGGTACCTACTACTTTAGCAAGTTTTTCGATTTCCTCTGAGGTCTTTATAATTCCAAGATTGTCTCTTAGCCAGCGAATAACAGCACCAGCTATAGCTACAGAACCTTCCAAGGCATAATATACTGGTTTGTCTCTGCCAAACTTATAAGCCACTGTGGTCAGAAGGCCATGCTCAGAAAACACACACTTGCGGCCTGTATTACATAGTAAGAAACAGCCTGTTCCATACGTATTTTTGGCTTGACCATCCTGGAAGCACATTTGTCCCACCAATGCAGCAGACTGGTCCCCCAAACACCCAGATATTGGCACACCTTCCAAGGCCCCAGCTTTCAGGCTATGAGAGATTTTCATTAGGCCATAGATCTCAGAAGAACTCCGGACATTTGGAAGAATCTTCATCGGAATTTCAAAAAATTCGCAGAGCTCTTTATCCCATGCCAGAGAGTGAATGTTGAAAAGCATTGTCCTACTTGCATTTGTTACATCCGTACAGTGGACACCTCCATTGGCCCCTCCTGTCAAACTCCAAATAAGCCATGAATCAATGGTCCCAAAAAGAGCTCTATCTTCTTCAACAGCCCTTTGAACTTTTCTCACATTGTCAAGGAGCCACCGAAGTTTCACCGCACTGAAGTAAGTGCTAAGTGGAAGGCCTGTCTTGGACTTGACAAAGTTATTATTTCCTGGAATTCTTTTACTAAGATTCTCAACGGTAGACTGGGTTCTTAGGTCAAGCCACACCACAGCATTGTAGAGAGGCTCTCCGGTTAACTTGTCCCAGACTACAGTGGTTTCCCTCTGGTTACTGACACCAATAGCTTTTATGTTGGAAATATCAATATTGAGCTGTCCAAGTTTCTCACATGTTTTCTCTATACACTCATAGACAGACTGCAGAATTTCCTTAGGATCTTGTTCCACCCATCCTTCTCTTGGAAACTCTTGTTTTATTTCCACTTGATGATGACTAAGTAGTTCGGCTGTTTTTGAATTGAAAACCAAAAAGCGCGTTGAGCTGGTGCCCTGGTCCACTGCCCCCACCAGTGGCCCCAAAACTGCTTTCTTCGCGGCTGCCATGAAACCAGCTTCAGGTCAGCTGGCTATCGCGGCCGTTTCCCCGGTGACGGCAGCGGGCGGGGGAGGGGCAGACGGCGAGCCGTTAAGGCGAGGCGGCGTGCACGGCAGAACCTAAATAATATACTTTTAAATAACTTATGGGTTAAAAAGGAAAAGGAAATGAGAAAATATCTTGAAATGAATAAAATTTAAGACACAGCATATCAAAATTTGTGGGTGGCTGCTAACATGGTGCTTGAGGGGAAATGTAACAGTAAATGTTTTCTTACAAAAGAAGACAGGATGAGAGTTAATTATTTAAGTTGCCACCTTAAGTAAGAGACTCAGAAAACAGGAGGAAATGAACTCTAATGTAAGTCAAAAGAAGGAACTAGTAAGCATAAGAATGGAAGTTACTGTAATTAAATAGAAAAAAAGAGGAATGAAACAAAGAAGCTTAATGAATGCAAAAGTCGATTTTTGAAAGAGAAAAAATTTGATACTAACTCAGCTAATTGAACAAAAATTAGAAAATAGATTACTGATATCAAGAATAAAAAATGAGATGATTATCAACAACTTAATGCCAATTTCACAAATTTAATGAAGTGGACAGAATTCTTGAAAAATAAAAATTCCAAAAAATTTCAAGATGAATTAAAGAATTGGAATGACTTCATATCAGTGAATATAGATCATTGAAATTTGTAATTTAGAATATTTCCATTAAGGAATTCTGGGCCCTTATGGCTTCTCTGGCAAATTCTAGCAAGTATTTAAGAAATACATACTACCAATTTTTACAGATTCTTTTAAGAAATCATTACCTTATAGGCTACTTGGTGGAAAATGGACTATAAAGAAGCAAGAGTTGAAACAGGGAGACTGGTAGGAGTTTGTTTATAAAGTATGCATTAAATTGATGATGAATCAAATTTGAGTTGTGGCAGTGGAGTTGGAAAGAGTGGTGTAAGGGGATATATTTAAGAAAAGGCAGAACTTACTGAGTTTTGACAGATGTGGGATATGGGAGAACAATCAATATGCCTCCTTAATCTTTGTCCCAAGCAATAAAATCCATGAGAGAGCTATTAACTACAATACAAGAGATTTGAAAAAAGTATATTTGAGGGTGAGGGAGTAACAAAGAATTTTAGTTTGTATGTGTTTTGTTCAAGATGCTTCTTGAGATTTCCAAAGGAATAATTGATGGAATGGTCTTGTGTTTAGTGGAGAGATTGTGGATGAAGACATGAATTTAGGAATCATCAGCATTTAGAAAATTTTGCTAATGAACTGGATGAGATCATCTAGGCAATGAATGTAGATGGAGGTGAACAGATTGCTAAGGTCTACTAGTCTTTTAGAAGCTCATGTGAGCGAGAGAAGACAGCAAATAGTGTGACTCTTCAATAGTCTTTGTTTCTTTATGTCTCTTCCTAAATTCTATTTCACATTCAAAACTTACTTCTGACAGCCATATTCACTCAAGACACCGTGATTTTTTTCCCTTCACTTTGACTATGCAGTGGCCACCCTTTGCTTTTCCTCTCTCTCCAGGCTAAAATCATTCCCATTTTGGATCTCTATAATTGCTATTTTTCTCTTTCTGGAGCATTCCTTCCACTGGTCTCCCTACAGTAGATTTGATCACATTCAGAATTCAGTTCACGTTATTCCAAACTCAGAGAGGCCTCCCTGCTTCCCTTCCCCGCCAAAGCTACTCTTTCATTCTATCCTATTATCTGATTTAATTTGCACCAAAACCATTTCATTATTTTAAAAATTTTTATTATTAATTAGCATTTTATTCCCTCTTTTTTCTTGTTTTCCCTCATTCTAAATATTTGTGTTCTCCAGGATCTGACTTCAACCTTCTTATATTTTACATTATATTTCTTCTCACTTTAGAATGTATTAACTCTTTAGTATGCCACCTGTGTTATTCATTTCTGTATCAGCAGCTTCTAGAACAGTGTCTATCTGGCACATCATAGGTGCTCAGCAAACGTGTTTTGAATTTGAATGAAAATGTGAGTGAATATGAGGACTTTTGATCTTAGTTACCTAAAATGACTAATTTCAGTTTGACTTACCATACATTTTCACCCATCTTCATCTGTCTTTTTTCCCCCAGTGAGAAATTTCTTCATCCTCTCCAAGACTGAGCTCTTTTGATGTTTTCTTGATCCCCTATTTCACTACCTTCAGGTGCTAGTTCTTTGAATTATAATCTGTTTTAGTTTTCAGTTACCCTTTATTTACATTCACTACTTTTTTCAGCCTTCTCATAGATTCAAAACAGTAACAATCAAGGACTTTCCTTTGTTCTTGCCATTTTCTCAAGCTAACATACTTTCCTTCATTACTTTTGTGGCTAAACTTATTGAAAGAGTATCACCATTGGACCTTAAAGTCAAGCTCAAGTACTGATTCTGACCTATGTACCAATGTTTTTATTCTAAGATTGCCAATAATTCCTAGTTCCTAAACTCAATGATCTCTCTTAACGTCCCTACCTCAGACACTCAGCAGCACTTGATACTCTTGTTTATCCTTTCATTTTTGCAGCTCCTTTGTCCTTTGGTTCTCATCCTCATCTCTGAATTTTCATCCCAATCTCAGTCATTGTCTGAGTTTCCTTATTTTACCTGCAAAGAGAAGATGTTCTTTAAGGATCCTCTCCTCCACCTTCTTCCACTGGCAACTTCATTTTGGGTCATGGTTTTGATAATTAACAATGTGCCAATAGTTATTGATCTACAGTTTGAGGTTTTATTGCAGAGATCCAGATTCTTATTTCCACTGTTTTTATGGGGTGCTTTGACCTGAAGTTCTTGCCATAACTTCAAAGTCAGTATTTCTCAAATGAAACCTATCATCATTCTTCCCAAACACGTGCTTCTCACTATGCATTGGTACTCCTCTACCTAGTCTTTGGAACTGTGGTATTTCCTTTGATCTCTCTCTTTATTCATCTTCCTGTTAAACTATTTATCAAGTCCTGTTTATTCTAGCTCTGTTAGATCTATAAACTTCTCCCTTCTCTACATTTTCATTGGTACTACTCTGTTTAGGCACAACACTTCCTTTGGACTTTGAATGATTGACTGTATTCTGTTATTTCCAGATGAATTGTCTTCTTCTCTCATCCATGTTGCAGTTAGCAGATGGATTAACTTTACTAAAACACAAATCTAATAATGTTGCAAATTTCACCATTAATAGTAATAATAGCAAAAACTTATTAAGTGCTTACTGCTTGCTAGGCCACTTCTTTAAATGTTTTTCAATGATCTCTTACACAAATATTGCAACACAGATACTCTTAATGTCCTCATTCTTAATATCTTTCTTCAGAAGAGGAAACTGAAACACAGGAAGAAGTAATATGCCCATAGTGACACTGTGTTAAGGCTAGTATTTGATGATTTTAGCCAGCACACTATGTACCGCCTTAGCAATAAAGCCTGAAGACTCTTTGTCTACACAGGACTGTCTGTGAATTTGATTCAATTGACTCTATTTTAATTGAAAAGAATTTACTCTTATCTTAAGCAATACTGTCAGTGATATAACAGAATTTATGTGCTAGTAATATTTTTTCCATACTCATAAAATACATATAAAGCGGTTAAAATAAAAAATTACATCAGTGTATCACTTAAAATCATACCACATGCCATACTTTAGGACATACCTATCTGCAAAACAAAGTTAAAATCATTATGCTGTTATGCAGATATTTTTCACCACTCATTTTTTAATGATAATTGCTACTTAAATATGTAATATTATTTCCTACTTCTACCCTTTATTCTCCCACAGGTAAAAATAAGTAAATAAATAAATGCCATTCTTCCTCTATATATCCCACTTCTTCTGGGTTCTTGATTTTTGTTCATGCAAACAAAACCTTATCTTTAGTACTCTATTAAGTGAACTTTCACATGTAGTGCTAAGTTTATTTTATTTTTTAGTAATTTCTACATCCAACATGGGGCTCAAACTTAAGATCCCAAGATCAAGAGTTGCATGTTCTTCTAACTAGTCAACGGGATGCCCCTGAATGTCAAAATTATTTCCATTCTTTCCACTTATGCAGATTCAGCTAAGTGGTTTTAATAGATTCCTTAACTGGATAGGATATTTCTGTATCCTAAACCAGTGCTTTCCAGTGAGCCTCTTCACAATGATGGAAATAGACTTCCAGTACAGAGACTATTAAACACATATGGCTGAGGAGCACCTGAAATATGGCTAGTGAGACTGAGGAATTAAATTTTTGGTTTTATTTAACTTTAATTAATCAAAGTTAAAATTTAAAAAGCCACAGATGGCTAATGGCTCCTGTAGTAGGTAGTACAACTGAATGACCAATATATTTTAAAAAATTGTTACTGTAGCATATAAATATATTTTATTGTTTATAGTTTCCTGGAAGGAAGAATCTTCATTTTATTTTTGTGTGTGTATTCTAATGCATCTAGCACATTTCTTCGTATGTCAAAGAACACAATAGATATTTGTTCTGTGACTAAATGAATGGATGACTATCTGTTAACTTTGCTTAATTGTGTTAGTACCAGTGATATCAAAAGTTGTTCCATAATTTAATTTTTTTCAATATAACTGGTAAAATAAATGCTTATAAAATAAACAACTGGCTTTCATCTTTGCAATTGCTTATATGATTCGATTCTTTAATAAAAAGTGCTTTCATTTCATCAGTTCATCCTTATTTTTTCCTGACATTGCTAGAAATGAAAACATCTATTTTGTTTACAAGCTCAATTTCAAGTCAGCCAGACTGCAAATCCCCAGATTTACTATAGCTCAGTCAACAAACCCTGGAATATGTCCACCTAGATTCACTATGGTTCTAATCAGCCTTTTGCACATGGAATGCTCCCCATGTGGCTTAGACCCCTGTGACACTCATCTCTTTCTAATGCAAGTGCCTGCTTCTCCCTCTGCTGGTTCAGAATAAACGCCTTGTCAAAAAAAAAAAAAAAAAAAAAAAAAAAAAGAATTAGATCTTGACAGCTTTTTTTCCTCTGGTTAATTGAGGTGATAGATATACTTGACATTTATCTAAGTATAGAATAGAAGATTAAGACATTTTCTACATACATTCTGTGTTTTAGGGGAGGTCACTTTCTGAGGTCCTTTTAATGTGGCTGTGCAATTAGTAGTAGTGATAATGCTGCTTCATATCACAATGTCGTTAAAGTTCTTTCAAATTGACAGATAAACTTTTCTTTCTAGGGTTTGAATTGTTTGGATCATCTTTAAGTTCATCCTCTAGGTCTTCCCCCCTTCAGTCCTGTAAATTAATAGTTGTTGAAAAATACAAAAATGGTATGCAGTCTCGTTCTGTTCAAAGAGAATAGGGATAGAGGGTTGGATTTGAGATCACCTTAATTATTGTCCCTAAATTTGTGAGGGCATTCCCTGGTATTGTTAGGCAGATCTTAAGAAAATTTGAGTCTGTGTGTGTATGTGTGTGTGTGCCCGAGTGCTTGCACACACGCGCATATTCAAAAGTTCCTCAACATCTAATTGTATTTGTTGTTATTGATAGAAATGCAGACTATGATTTTTTTTTATTTCCCAGGGAGATTTTTTTTTTTTATTTTTTTATGTTAGCGTGCTAAGGTTATCTCATGTAGATATCTAACATCTTCATTAGTGATTCTCATCATCCAATTTAATGTTAGGTATTCATTTATTATAGCTGCTATTTAAACATTTTACATTTGTAGTATTTCATTTTAGTCTGTAAAACATTTCAATGAATCTAAAATGTATTAGTACATTTTTAGGATATCAGTTTGTGCAAGGGATTTTGAAAACATATATGCTTTGGAAACTAATGAAATTATTATTATAAATATTATAGGTGTTGTTAATATTTATTGAGAGAAGACTATACAAATAAATTGGAGATTAGAAAAATGTATTTAAAAGGAAAGCAAAAATAATTTTCAACTTAAAAAATGTAAACAATTCTATTTAGATTAAACTCTGAATATAGTAGCCTAAGGCAACTAAATTAGTAATGCTAAAAAACAAATGTTTGCAATCTTGTAAGAGACAAAAGAACTACCCAAAAAGAATATTCTATTATGTCAGTAAATACTAGCAGCTTACAAAAAGAATTTGGTAGCAAAGGCATCAGGTTACATTTTAAGTCTTTCTTAAGTGTTGCATTTAATTTTTATATCGCATACTAAGATCATAAGGGACAATAGCACTATTTAGGAAGCTAAATACCACTAGTAAAAACTATAAAATTCACTTTGGAAAAATAGTAACTATTTTTAAATAGATTGCTTAAAAATAAGGCTATTAAGTTACATTTTTATTGACTGACAATGCTCATGTAAAAGGGAATGAAGGGGTCAATATTTCTTTTTTTATGTTTTATAAAGAAATATTTTTTTTAAAGATTTATTTATTTATTTGACAGAGAGACAGGGAGAGAAGGAACACAAGCAAGGAGGAGTGGGAGAGGGAGAAGCAGGCTTCCCGCTGAGCAGGGAGCCTGATGCAGGACTTGATCCCAGGACCCTAGGATCTTGACCTGAGCCAAAGGCAGATGCTTAGCCAACTGAGCCACCCAGGTGCCCCGAAGTCAATATTTCTAAAATAGATTCAGAATTAAGGCAAGAAAGGAACACAATAACTATAAGAAATAGAAGAAAAATAAATAAGAGCTTTATGCTAGGAAAAGAAAATGAATTAGGTATAGACTCACTAAAGTTTTTTGAAGGTAACATATTCACAGATTTATTTTTATTCCTTTCACATGTTCAGCCATTAAGAATTAATGTCTTCCTGCTAGTGTTTAATTTATTCCTGCCAAGAAGCTTACATATTCGAAAGTTTGGGCTTAAAGTATCTCCTTTATAGATGTGTAAACAGGGTGTCAGTCAAAGTAGAGATTAAATAAGTTCCCCATGGAAGAGGATACTTAAAATGATGGGCTCTTGCTTGTTCAGGTAGAGACAAAAAGCCTCTAATACAGAGGAAAGACACCTCAGTGGTGCTGCAGTTGTGTCAGGGTAGGGCTAGGGTCCAGTCACCAACAAGTCAGGGTGTGGCAGAAACTTGAGGCTACCACTCTCAAATGTCCGTGGTGAGGAAGTATGTTCCTTGAGGGAAAGGTATATCTGTTTGTAAATGAAGATCTGAGGCCTTCTGAAAGGGAAGATGCCTGTAAGTGTTCTAAATAATCTTACTTGGAACTCTTAGTATAGGAGACTAAGTTGAATGGATCTGAATGGCCCTGGCCAAGACCTGGTGGTTAGGAGGAAGGCAGTGAGACCCCTGCAATAAAATTTCCTATAGGACAGGAGTAGTATGTGCTGATACTTTAGATGGTATACAGTGACCTAATATTCATGTTGCCATTATGGGAGGGGTGAGGTTTTACTGGTTAGGATACAACATGGAGCTGGTACCCCTCATAAGCCAAGCCTCGGTTCTATCGTGTGGGGAACAATTGCTAGAATATGTGAGTGGTTCCTAAGAGAGGTGTATCTTCAGACTCCAGCATGGAGACCCTCTGTGGCTGTGTTGACAGGGAAAATAAACATCCACAAGACTGGGCAAAAGTAAACTTCAGTAGGAGCACAATTTAAAAAACGAACAATGGTGGTAATGGAAGGATTAAATGTGAGACACCTATAAGCCTGATTTCAGAAGAGGGTTGACTTTCATTCTTTGGGTTTGGCCCTTAGGATTCCTGCGCAAAAGTGGGTCATGTTGGAAGAAATTCGACTTCCTTCTGATAAGATATATAGGGGTTCAAACAATGAGTTAGAAAAATAAAAGGAGATCTGATTATATGTGGCAATTCTTAACAGTTCAGGTGTTATGTTAGAAATAACTATCAATCAATTAGAACTAAAAAGATAACATGTACTAGCCAAGGATCAATTGTAAGTGCTTTCTGCTCATTCTGAGAAAAGTGATCACAGTTCCTTTACTCTGGTCCTCTGTTTCTCTTTCCACCTGCTTCTTTGCCCAATTTTCCTGCCAAATGAGGACTTTCTCTGTATCCCTTTTCATTCAGATACTTTGTGGGAGAGAATCTAACTTGTTTAGTTACTATTCAGTATAGCACATTTCTATTGGATATGGTTCTTGTGCTAAGCAATATCAGAGTTAGCTTCTTACATGAAGGATGGCTGCCATTGACATAGGAACTGATCCTTGATACAATCCTGTGTAGTCAGGATATCAGGATTGAAAAACTGAAGGGCAATCTTGTCCCCCAGAATTGACAGAAGGATGATGCTACTATAGCCCTACCAGATTGGGGATAGCTAGGCAGAAGCTCCTGATAGAGTGGGCTTCATTAAGACTTCCAGAGCCCCTGAGCACTGAGAATATTATGGCACTTCTTTTTTTTTTTTTTAATTGAGATTATTTATTTATTTGACAGAGAGAGAGAGAGAGAGAGAGAGATCGATCACAAGCAGGGGGAGTGGCAGACAGAGGAAGAAGGAGAAGCAGGCTCCCAGCTGAGCAGGGAGCCCAATGTGGGGCTCAATCCCAGGACCCTGGGATCATGATCTGAGCTAAAGGCAGGTGCTTAACTGACTGAGCCGCCCAGGCATCCCTATTATGGTACTTCTAAATGTGTAATCAAAATATATTAACTTACAGAATACATAAAAAAGTCTAAAACAGTTCTGATTTTTCCTATTAAGCTTCTTTGTTTCTTAATTTTTTTGCTATTCTTTTTGTCGTTGTGGCTTCTACCTTATAGGAAATTTTGGAAGCTTCTTAGTCTGTCCATTGACAAAATAATCCTGAATGAGTCTGAACCCATTGTTGGGTAGGTGAAAGGGGGTCCTGGGCTCAGCTGTGAAGGCTTGAAGATGGAAGATTCAGTAGAAATAAGTCATGCACTCATCAATGCTCTGAGCCTTTTTGTCCCTATTGTTAAAGGAGTTCTGGACTTTGAAGGTTCATATCTAAGGGGTCTGATATAAGTCACTTATTTATTTAATTTTTAAGTAATAGATTCTGTTGCTGATTTGGTTCCCTTGTGCCCAATGAAAACCTAGTCTTTCAGTTTTCATTATTATTTAGGTATATATTTCTAGTTTATATTATTGAGTTATTTGGATGAGTGTACTAGATTAGATGTAGAAGCTTGTTTCTACTCTCACATTTCCCTGTTAACTAACTTCATGGCTTCACAGTGACAGCTTACCTTTGTGGAGCAAAAATTAACCTCAAGTATTTTTCTCCCCCTTCTTTCTCCTCTCAGGAGACTTTTTTTGGAGGTACTTTAAGATATTAAAAATAGGGATCCTGTAAGTCTCTTTTGGGCCTATAACTTAATTCTTAGAGTCAGAGGATACTACCTTTGAAACTAATGAAATAGAAAACAAAAGAGGTTATGTGATATTGTAGAAAGAATATAGGTTTTGGAGCTGGGCAGACATAATTTCTAATCTAAGATCCATCATTCATTATTTATGAAATCTTAGGCAATATCTTGTCTTTCTGTTGTCAGAATTTTTATCACTAAAATGGTGATGACTATGTACATGTCAGAGTGTTGTACTACAGAGGTAATAAAAACAAAATACTCAGCACAATGTTTGGTACACAGTTAATTCTCCATTATTGTTTGCTCCATTCCAGATGGACACTCAGGGAGTCACTTCACTGTTTACTCATCAGCATATGGCCTAAATGGTATTTCTTGTGCTTGCTTAGTCACAGGCCTTATCCTGGGAGTTACTCATCATTTCGAATAGCCTGTGGAAACCCAGGTCTTCTCATGCTATAACTTCGCATTGACTGTGTAGATATTAATGCAGAAATAGAAAATAATAAGTTTCTCAAATAAACCTTTACATGATAAGCTCAGATTCATTCATTATTTCATTTTGTTCAGAAATATTTCCTAGAGTGGCTATTTTGTGCTCTTCCCAGACTGGGAATACTATGATGAATAAGATAGATAAATGCCCTTATAAAAATTACATTTTAGTGGGGCGCCTGGGTGGCTCAGTGGGTTAAGCCTCTGCCTTCGGCTCAGGTCATGATCTCAGGGTCCTGGGATTGAGTCCCGCATCGGGCTCTCTGCTCAGCGGGGAGCCTGCTTCCCTCTCTCTGTCTCTCTGCCTGCCTCTCTGTCTACTTGTGATCTCTCTCTGTCAAATAAACAAATAAAATATTTTTAAAAAATTACATTTTAGTAGCCTGAGATGGACAACAAAATAGGAGAAAATACATGGAGTAGGTGATTACTGATTGTGAAAAATGATAAAAAGGAAATAGTATATTCAATTAAAGTAACTGGAAATAGAGGTCCATTTTTGATTGGATGGTGAAGGAAATTTTTTTCCTTTTTGCCTCCCTCCCTTCTTCCCTCTCTCCTTCCTTTTCCCTCCCTCCTTCCCTTTCTCTCTGTTTTACTGAGACCTGAAGTTCTAAAGAAAACTAGCGAAGTCAAGAGCCAGGGGAAGAGAATTGCAAGCCTTAGCATAAGTAACTGGAAGGCTCAGAGGCTGGAAAGAACTTGTCAGGAATGAGAAGAGTAAAGAAAGCCTGTGTGGCTGTAGCATAGTGAGATGGGATAGAGGGATAGAGTTATATACTATGAGATATGAGATGTAACGGGAGTAATCCCCCCCCAAAAGAACAGTAGGAACTCCTGGAACCATTTCATACAAGGAAATGACATGATTCAATTTACAATTTAAAATGAATCATTTTTGTAGCTATGAAAAATGGCCTCTAGTGAGATAAGAATGGAAGCAGGGAGGGGATGCCTGGGTGGCTCAGTGGCTTGAGCCTCTGCCTTCAGCTCAGGTCATGATCTCAGGGTCCTGGGATAGAGCACCACATCAGACTCTCTAATCGGCAGGGAGCCTGCTTCCCCCTCTCTCTCTTCCTGTCTCCCTACTTGCAATCTCTCTGTCAAATAAACAAATAAAATCTTAAAAAAAAAAAAAAAAGAATGGAAGCAGGGAGAACTGCAGTTGTTCAGGTTAGATAAAATACTGATGACTTAACTAGGGTGGAGACAACAGAAATGTAGAAAAATGGACAGGAGGTAGAATCAAAGTGATGTGATAGATTTGAGGAAGGCTGTGAGGAAAATGTAAGAATGAAGTTGGCCTTATAAGGAAATAAGAGAAGGCGTGTCAGTTTCTGTTGCAAAAGATTGGGGAAGAGTTTTGGTGAAAAAGAAAGCAAAAATTGTTTTTGAGGTGAGATATATTGGAGAAGCCTAGCTTAAGCCACCTTAAGTGAAGATATAAAATGGACAGTTAGATATAGGAGTTTAGATTTAGGCAGTTAGGAATAGGAATTTGGAACTGGAGAAGTTGTTAGATGGAGATGCAGAATTGGAATAGCATGAAGTTATTTCATACTAAAGATTATCTTGGGAGAAAATAAATGACAAAGAGAAAATGTGATTCAAGTTAGTAGTATCCCAAGAGAGTCCAATTTCATGTTGGAGTCGGGAGGAATAGTTAGCAAAGGAGGCTGAAAAAGAGGCATTGATGGGGATGAAGGAAAACTCAAAATGTGTAGTGATATAGAAGCCAAGAGAAAAGAGGTGTTTAAGAAGGAGGGGTTAGAAACTACCTTCAATTTTGTGAGCCATCATTAGAATAGAATAGAGAGATTTCATTGAATTGAGGGAATGTGATAGGTCTTTGGTGACTTGAGAGGAAGATTATCAAACGTGTTTAGTGGTTAGAAATCATACTGAAGGAAGTTGAAGAGGTAATTGGAATATGAGGAACTGGAGATAGCAGTAGTGAACAACACATGAGATAATCTTTTAAGATTTTATTATTTTTCTTATTTAAATAAGCTGAAAATGATATGAGATATTCCCCTAGAAGAGAATGTGGGGTCAAGAAAGTTTGTTTTTAAAATATGGATGCTCCTAGAGTATATTAGTGGGCTGACTAAGAGTAGTTAAAAAGGGAGAGAGAAATTGTTACAGTAGAATGTAACTATAGAATAAAATCCTTGAGAAAATGAGAGCATTTGGAATCTGTATCTCAAGCTGGCTTGAACATAGTCCGTCAGAGTCATCACTGACATGGTCATGTCACTTAGTCCATTCTAACAGGAAGAATAAAAGAAAAGATGGGCATATAGGAAGATGATTTTGTAGATATGGAGGCAAAGGAATGAGGGAGTTACTTTTCATGGTTTCTACTTTCTTAATAAAGTATGAGATCATTTACTGAAAATGGAGGAAGATAGAACATGAGTTTGTTTGTGAACATTGGAAAAGGTGTGAAATATGAGCTAGAGAGTAGGAAAATAGATTAACTTGGCAGATGTAGTAAGACTGAGAGAAATACAGAGAATTCAGTTCAGTTTGAAATTTATGAATGGGAAATGAAATATGCAGTCCATTTGTGAAATATTTTTGCAATAGTATTCAATGTCTTATATAGAAAGTACAGAGAAAGTATAATTTGGTTAATTCAGGTTTGAGGTTTGGTCAAGCAAGCATGACAGAGAGAGGACAAACTAATTGAGACTATTTTTAGACAGCAGTTATAATTACCACACATATATTCTAAACTGAATTAAGATGGTATGAAGATGGGAAGTGAGGAAGAATGACATAACATAATCAAGAAAAAATCAGTAGGGTTAATCATAAAAAGGTTAGACGTGTCAGTGGAGGTACAGTTGCAAATGAAATGGAGGAAGAAGGATATGGTAGTCAACAAATGAAATGTTTAGTGTAGGGTAGTTACTAGTGATGATGAAGTCCAGGGTTGGCCATGTGACCAGGTGGCTGATGTGGAGAAAGGCAAAGATGGCCCAAGATGAGGAAGTCAAGAAACAGAGGTCAGTTTTTAGGTGGATCATCTACATGGATAATGATGTCACTAGTAATAAAACCAGGCACTAAGACAGATGGAAGATCTTGGATGGAAATAGAGTGAAATTGAGGCTATTATCGTCCACCAATAAATAGTGGGTGAGAAGTCACGTGGAGATGAAAATGAGCAAGAAACCTGGAAACTTTTTCTTAATCTAGTAATTTCATAACTTTGGTTTTGATTTTAGCATTGCAACAACCACTATTCTTTAAATATAATTGACAGAAAACACATGCTTTTACTTAACTATCCCCTTTCTATTTAGAAGGTTAACTGTGTGTATCTCACTGTGGATACTAGCTATAGCTCTCATGATTCCCCTTATCTCCTAAACCTTTATTTTTTCATGAGTGTGCACTGGAATTTTGTGTGTAGCCTATTGTTGCTCCCCTTAATCTATAGGATGGCATTGGTATGTGATTTTATTTTTCATTTTCTCCCACTTGTAGCACTGCCTTGAGATAATCCATAAGCCTTATTATAACCCTCCTTTCAATTTTGCATTAATTCTTTCCTATTTATTTCAACACAGTACTTAATTTTCCCCCTGAAGGTAGTTGTACTATTAGACTTCCTCTTTTGCTAGTCCTGTGTTAGGCTCTAACAATTCCCATTATTTCTCTCCTGATTACTTTTTTTCCAATATAAATTCCTGACTAAATAAACATACACAAATTCACACATACTATTAATGTCTTACATGAAAGAATGGTCTGTTTAATGTCTATGTTTTAAAAAATGTAGCTCTTCTAGTCCTTTTGGTGCTAGGCCAATTATGTTAATTAGAGTATATTGAGCAAAGTACATATTTCCAGTCTCTGCACATATATTATTCAACTTGATCAAGCTTCAATATATAAAAGCTTTTTGCAAAATGTAGTGTCAAAATGTTACAGTCTTTGGTCAGAATCTTGGCAGATAAAGTCAATTAAAAAGGTCAAAATAATGGTCCTTTATTTTACAGGAAGTGTAAATGTACAGAATTTATTGTCTAATTAAATGCAAGTCTGTAATTCAGTATTAGTATGGAGAATATAAATGTATCCAAATCAGGAAGCAGAAAAATTTGGTTTATTAATAGTAACCAGATATAAGATTGGCTATCCAGTTTGTTGCTTATTTATTGCATTTTGTTATTCTGGAAAATATTTATGCCCTTATAAGATATAGACAAAAACATTTTCTATTTAGTCAAGTTGTCTTCATTATTAATTTTGGTCAGTTGACTATCTGTCAGATTAAGGTTGTTTTGTTTAGCTATGGAAAGAGTCTTCTGTGGAGGGTGTGTATTTTTCCCTCTGCCCAATTTAATACCAAGTAATACCGATTCATCCATTTAACAGATATTTATTAACTATCTATACTATTGCTTGCACTGTTCTGGGAGTTGTGCATACATCAGTGAAATAAATAAACAAAAAACAAACTAAGACACTCTGCCCTCATCAGCTTACATTCTAGTGGATGAGTTATATACTAAAATAAAAAAAAAACATTGTATGGGTATATGAGATGGTAATTTGTGTTCTATAGGAAAAAAAAAAAAGACAACAAATGGGAATTGGCAGTACCAGGGTAAAGGTACAGTTCCAAATATTGCTCAGAAAGGCCTCTGATACCAAGAAGGGAACATTTGATTAAAAAATGCATGGACATGAAAAAATGAGGTTTGTGTTTATTGGGAGGAGGGTTGTGGAAATGGTTGGCTCTTATCAGGCTGTGCTAGAGGGACAGCTTGAAAGCTGTTGTGGTTGGAGCAGAGTAGGGAAAGATGAGAGTGAAAGAACATGCCAGATCATGGGGGACTTAAAAACCACTATAAAGATGTTGACTTTTCTTCTGATTGAGACTGGAAGTTACTGAGCGGAGAAATAAGATGATCTGACATAAGTTTTAAAAACGTTCCTCTGTGTTGAGATTAGACTGTAGGGAGAACAGGGGTAAAGCAGGGAGAACAGTTAGCATATATTGAAATAATCTAGGTGGGAGACTTTGGTGGTTTATACCAGATTATAGGGGATGAAGATGATGAGTAGTAGTTGGATTAGGGATAAATTTTGAAGATAGAGCCAGCAGTAAAAATCTAGTACAAAAGTATGCATTGGAGTACCTAGAGGTGAAAGCAGAAAAACTAAAAACCTTGTATTTTTTTCTTTTTATAACTAAGAAAACCATTGCTAGAATGATTCCTTTCTCCTGAGAGACCCACCAGAATAGCTTGTGTCAGTATGCAAATATAAAACAAATACCTCGCTCAGTGTTCTAGGGAAAGAATGTAGAAACAGTGTGTCTGAATCCAAGAGTAGGCTCATCCTGAAACTGCATAGGATTTTAAGGTCTCTTCCTCCATCCCGTGGATGTAAAAACCATCCAGAGTTTAAATTTTCAGGGGTGTGGAGGGACCTGTGTACATGTGAAGGGTGGGGCGATACATTTGGATGGGATAAGATTGAAATTATTCAACAGATCTGATGCACTTCACTGGAGCCAAATGAGGCTGGCAAATGGGAAGGAAGAACTAAGGGCTATCTTGGAGTGAACTCAGTGTTAACATGCAGCATATTTGGACTAATGGTAAGGAATAAATATCATGATATGAGATTTGAAAATAAAACCTTTATTCAAACCAGGAAAGTGACTACTACTAGAGAATTCCCTGACTCAGCGGCACTAACCTGGCACTGTGGCCTGTAGTGGAAGAAAACGATTACATAAACCAGGAAATAAATGAGTTAGTCATGAAGCATTGTAGTACTTCATCAAGCTGTTGACCATATGTTACATCCAATGAGTGGTCTTTTCAGAGGGACATGCCAGCTACAAATATTTGATGAAATAAAACTATAACAAAAATTAATAACCAAATTAAGGAGCCATTCCTTTCTTTTTTTTTTTCCTTAAAAATTTTTATTTATTTGAGAGAGAGAGTGCAGAGTGAGAGAGCACAAGCAGTGCCATGGGCAGAAGGAGAAACAGATTCTCCACCAAACAAGGAGCCTAAGCAGACTACTTTTTTAAAAATTTAATTTTTTTTTCAGTGTTCCAAGATTCATTGTTTATGCACCACACCCAGTGCTCCATGCAATATGTGCCCTCCTTAATACCCACCAGCAGGCTCACCCAGCACCCCCAAGCCTCCCCGCCCAAAACCATCAGTTTGTTTCTCAGAGTTCACAGTCTCTCATGGTTTGTCTCCTCCTCTTATTTCCCCCAACTCACTTCTCCTCTCCTTCTCCCAGTGTCATCCATGTTATTCCTTATGCTCCACAAGTAAGTGAAACCATACGATAATTGACTCTCTCTCTAAACAGACTTTTCTTAATGTCTCTTTAATTCTCTGGTTAAAAGTTACATACTTTGGGGATACATTATTTCTATTTGGATGTGGAAGTAATACTGAATTCATGAAATGTTAACTAAGGAGTTCATGCGCAGCCTGAAATAATTAGTGCCACAATATATGTTTGTTTGTTTATTTGTTTTTGCCATGGATTATCTAAAGGTCTAGGAAAATTTGGGTTTCTGTATCATGTATTTTGATAGAGTTACACATGAAAGCATACTAAGAAAATATGACAATTAACAGTAGCATTCATAACATTATTTTGTTATTTTATAGCTCCTTCCTAATGTGTAAAAATGTAAAAATCAGTCAGTGCTTATTGAAGATAAAATCTTGTGTGATGATTAAGAATTTGGGTCCTGGAATCAGACCTCTCTGTGTTCATTCCTAGATCTCATTTTCTAGCTTGTGATTAGAGCAAATTACCTAACCAATGTGTGTCTAGTTTCCTCATGGGCAAAAAGAGGATAAAACTTAACAGCCATCTGCCAGGACAGATCTATATCTACATGTATTTATTCATCCCTCTACCTATCGAGATCTATCTATCCATCCATCTATCCATCCAAATATTAGTGCCTATTGCATAACAAGAACTAAAAGTTAACTATTATTATTCTTGGGAATAATTTTTCCACTTCTGAGTTTTAGATATTTGCCCTGTTGAATTACACTATTTACTCATTTATTCATTCAGGTTTTGAGAACTACTGTATACTATGTATTGTGCTAGGCACTTGGCCTATACATGTGATTCAAATGGACATGATATTTGAATTCATGGATGTTGCAGTATAGGGCATAACATATTTAAAATACTGAAAACACAAATGCAAACCTGAAAAGTGAGATAAATAGATTTTTAAAGGTCCATATAGCAGGTGACATCTAAGCTAGAATAGTTTTTTTGTTGTTTTTCTTAAAATTATATTTGACAAGACTATTTGATTATATGGGAAATATCCAGGGGAAGAAGAATATTTTAAGGACAGGGAATAGCAGGGGCCAAGAATCAGAGGTAAGATTTTTTTTCAGGAAACTAATAAGTCCATCATCACTGAAGCACAAGCAGTAAAGTGGGACTTTCATTGCTGAGGTTGTAGAAGTAGGGAAAGATGAAATTGTGTATAGTTCTATAAGCCATCCTGGAAATTTACTGCTTTACACTGAGAGCCAGGGGAAGTCAGTGTGATGATTTATGACAAGAGTAACATGATCATACATGCATTTAAAAAAAAAGATTACTCTAGATTGAAGTAGTGAGGGCGGAGGAAGGCAAGTGAGAGTGGTTATAGTGGGATCAACAAGCAAAGCATAGTAGCAGTTCATTCAAGAGATGAATGACTTCATGATAGTTTAAATGGAGGAAAATGAAAAGAACCAAAATGTCTTTTAAGATGTATGATCAAAGGAATTTGTAGTTATTTGGTTATGGAAAGGAGTGACAAAGAGAGAATAGCCAAGAACAAGCTTCATATTTCTGGGTGAATTGCCTGAGAAGATTGGGGTGCCATTTAAAATAATAGGAAAAGAGAAGGTGGTGCAGGGCAGCCTAGAACAGTAGAAGATGACACCTATTGCTTTGCACTGTGAATTGTGGATGTGTTAATTTCAAGTAGGCAGTTGGGTGTGTGGTTCAGAATTCAGGAGAGAATTTTGGACTGAAGATAGCTGTTGTTACACCCCAGAATAGTTAAAGCCCAGTGTAAGGTGTGAGATATCCCTAGGAATAGAGTATTGAGTGAGAAGAGATGGAAGCTTAGGATAAATTTTGAGAAACTTGTTCACAGAAAAGGAACAATAAACAAAAATGAAGAATAGTTAGATAAAAAGTAGAAAAAAATAGGAGACCTAAAGGGACAGGAAGATTTAGGAAAAAGAATTCTAAAAAGGAAGGATCAAACAACAGGTCAAATTCTTCCAAAAATTTAGGCAAGGTTAGAATAAACACTATCGATTGAATTTTGGAGCAGAGAAGACATTAATGACCTCTTTAAAAGCAGTTTCAGTGGATTTGTGGAAGTTGAAACCAGATTAGAATGGACCAGAATCTAAAAAATAGTATGAAAAAATGGAGAAAAGTATAGGCAACACCTTGTATCAGTTTGGCTGCCGTGTGGAGAGACAGAATACTAACTGTATTAGTGAGTCAAAGGAAAGATGCTTTTGTTTTATTTTATATATTTTTCAAGATGGGGCCATATAGGCATTCTTAAAAGCAGATGACATAGAGGTTAAAAACATAGTTGTGATACAGTGGAGAGAGATTAACTGTACAAGGTTCAGAGAAGGGAGAAAGAACTGGAATCTAGAGAATAAGAAGATTGGCCTTGGAAAGGATGCAGGGCAAATTTTTTCTTTGAATCAGGAGAAAGGAAGTAGGGTATAATTGTACTTTGGATTACATCTTTGGTGTTGAAAATTAGAAGAAATATCTCACATATCTGCAGAGGAAATGAGGGAAAATGAAGGGTTTTATTTTCAAACAGATTAGGGAAGCTTTAATGACATTATGGAGAATGCAGAAGTAGCAGCTTAGGTAAACTTACTAAGAGTCATGGAAGGATCTGTACTCGAGAAACTACAGAACCCTTGTGAAATAAATTGAAGAAGACACAAAAGATGGAAAAGCATTCCATGCTCATGAATTGGAGGATTAAACATTGTTAAAATGTCTATACTGCCTGGAGCAATCTATACTTTCGATGCCATCCCGATCAAAATTCCATCGGCACTTTTCAAAGAGCTGGAATAAGAATCCTAAAATTTGTATGGGACTAGAAGGGACCCCGATTTGCTAAGGAAATGTTGAAAAAGAAAATGAAGCTGGGGGCATCACGTTGCTTAATTTCAAGCTTTACTACAAAGCTGTGATCACCAAGACAGCATGGTACTGGCACAAAACAGACACATAGACCAGTGGAACAGAGTAGAGAGCCCAGATATGGACCCAAAACTCTATGGTCAAATAATCTTTGACAAAGCAGGAAAAAATATACAGTGGAAAAAAAGATAGTCTCTTCAATAAATGGTGCTGTGAAAATTGGACAGCTATGTATAAAAGAATGAAACTCAACCATTCTCTTACACCATACACAAAGATCAACTCGAAATGGATAAAAGACCTCAACGTGAGACAGGAATCCATCAGAATCCTGGAGGAGAACATAGGCAGTAACCTCTTTGACATCGGCCACAGCATCTTTTTTAAAGAAATGTCTCCAAAGGCAAAGGAAACAAAAGTGAAAATGACTTTTTGGGACTTCATCAAGACCAAAAGTTTCTGCACAGCAAACGAAACAGTCAACAAAACAAAGAGGCAACCCATGAAATAGAAGATATTTGCAAATGACACTACAAAGGGTTGATATCCAAAATCTATTAAAAAAACACCCCCAAACAGATAATCATGTCAAAAAATGAGCAGAAGGGGCACCTGGGTGGCTCAGTGGGTTAGGCCTCTGCCTTCAGCTCAGGTCATGATCTCAGGGACCTGGGATCGAGCCCCACATCGGGCTGTCTGCTCGGCAGTGAGCCTGCTTCCTCCTCTCTCTGCCTGCCTCTCTGCCTACTTGTGATATCTTTAAAAAAAAAAAAAATGAGCAGAAGACATGAACAGACACTTCTCCAAAAAAGACATACAAATGGCTAACAGACACATGAAAAAATGTTCCTCATCATTAGTCATGAGAGAGATTCAAATCAAAACCACATTGAGGAACCACTTTATACCAGTTAGAATGGCCAAAATCAACAAGACAGTAAACAAGTGTTGGAGAGGATGTGGAGAAAGGGGAACCCTCTTACACCGTTGGTGGGAATGCAAGTTGGTGCAGCCATTTTGGAAAACAGTGTGGAGATTCTTTAAGAAATTAAAAGTAGAGCTATCCTGCAATTGCGCTACTGGGTATTTACCCCAAAGATACAGATGTAGTGGAAAGAAGCGCCGTATGTACCCTAATGTTCATTGCAGCAATGGCCACAATCGCCAAACTGTGGATCACTTCTCTCCTTCTCTCAATGTCCTCCGTATTATTCCTTATGCTCCACAAGTGAAATCATATGATAATTGACTCTCTCTGCTTGACTTATTTCACTCAGCATAATTTCCTCTAGTCCTGCCCATGTTGATACAGAAGTTGACTAGTAATATTCCTCCTCCAAAAGAGGCATTAATATTCCATTGTATATATAGACCATATCTTCTTTATCCATTCTTCTGTTGAAGGCCATCAGGAGAAGGAGAGAAGTGATTTGGGGGAAATCGAAGGGGGAGATGAACCATGAGAGACTATGGATTCTGAGAAACGAACTGAGGTTTTTGGAGAGGAGGGGGGTGGGGGGTTGGGTGAGCCTGATGGTGGGTTTTAAGGAGGGCACATATTGCACGGAGCACTGGATATGGTGCATAAACAATGAATCTTGGAACACTGAAAAAAAATAAATTAAAAAAAAATTTAAAAAAATTTAAAAATTTGAAAGCCCCAACTGAAGAATATTAAATTTTTTTTATATCAACTTGTGTGATTGATATTCCTTCACCTAGATTATAGCATGGAGAATGTATATAGTGGATTCATCTGGGGTTAGGGATTTGGCATTTATTTATGGACAAAGGAATTTTAGGAAAAAGTATAGTGAATAACAAGGATCAAATCAGAGTAGATGGGAGAAATATAAATAAAGCTATTGATAGATAAATAGGTATAGACAAGATAGATACAATGATAGAAAGGACAATGGTTTTAACGCAGGAATATTTTCTTTTTAGAGTGTAACTGAAGTAGCAGAGTGACATATCCAGAATTTGCAGAGATTTTGGTCAGTGAGATTTCTGAAGTAGTTTAATGTGATTGTTTGGTTTATTCTGTGGTAAAAGAAATGTGTAGTTGAAATGGAATGGAAGAAAATGTTACTTCAGAAGTAATATTCAGATATAATTTCAGATGTAATAGAATTTCAGATGTAATATTGAAAATGTGGAATTCAAAAATAATAATACAGTTTGGCCAGAGAGTAACAATGTTGAGCTGGTTGCCAAGGTTATTAAAAAAGAAGTAAAAATGACTGAGAAATTGGTAGATACTAGAGGGGGTTAGGAGGATTAAAGAACTGAAATGATGTAAGCCACAAATGAGCAAGGATTATAGCCTGCAAGTAGTATGAGAGAACAGGGGAGACACTGACATACTGACACTGACACAACTCTATATAACTACTTGTGGTGTGCGAATTAATGTGTGGCCTTTACTTGATGAAACTACCAGAAATATGGTGTTCTCAGAGGAGAACAGAGTACACGTCAGGTCAGTGAATGTTGAAGACACTGAAAATCTTAAAAATAAACAGGAGTTTGTGAATCAAGGGATATATATGACCTGAACTACTCTTGAAGTTTTTGCATGGGGTAATGGTCAAACTTTTTTAGGTGGGGAAGAAGTATAGACTATCATCAAGGAAAGAGTATGAGAGAGAATATAGTACTGTGGGGGCTTAATTTTTGGTGCTTACCAGAGAAAATAGGGACAGAAGATGATTATTTCAGGTCCTCTCATTTCCCACATTCCCACTTTGAAAGAAGACATGGTTAGTTGTGTCAGCCAAAGCATTTTTTTTCTTACAGTCTTTTACTTATTTTTTAGCTCATTGTACTTAAGTAATTAGTTTTTTCACTTATTTAATTTTGTTGAAGTATTATTTACATACAATAAAATTCACCCAGGTTAAGTACAATTTTATGAGTTTGAAAATGTATCTATCAGTGTTACCACCACTCTACTTGTTATCGAACTTGTCCTTCACCCAGACACATGTTCTCTGTGTCCCTTTGCTGTCTATGTACCCACTCACTCTCCTAATAAACAACTGATGTAGATTTGTTCGTGTAAATTACTTTTACCTTTTTTAGAACTTCCTATAAAAGAAATGCTGGAATATTTACTCTTTATCTGAATTCTTTTGCTCGGTATAACATCTTTGAGATTTATCCATGGCCTTTCGTGTCTTGATAGTTCACTCCTTTTTGTGGATAAGTAGTACTCATTGTATAAATATACCAAAATCGGGGCACCTGGTTCAGTTGTTAAGTGGCTGCCTTTGGCTTGGGGGATCGAGTCCCTGCTGGGCAGAAAGCCTGCTTCTCCCTCTTCCACTCCTCCTGCTTGTGCCCTCTCTTGCTGTGTCTGTCTCTGTCAAATAAATAAATAAAATCTTTAAGAAAATAAGCATACCAAAATCTATTTACCTATTCATCCATGACACAGATTTGGGTTGTGCTCAGTTTGGAGCTATGATGAATAAAGGTACTATAGGACATTTGAGTATAAGTCTTTGTGTAGAGACATTCATTTGTCTTGGGTGCTATCTATATATGTATGTTTACTTTATAAAAACCTGCCAAGCTGTGTTCCAAAATGGGTGTACCATTTTATATTATCACCAGAAATTTACAAAAGTTTAATTTTATCCATATCTTCACCAATATTTGGTGTTTTAAAAATTTTAGCTGTATTGGTAGCTGGTGGTATTGGCTAATGATATTGAGTATCTTCTGATGCATTTACCTTCTTTTGTGAAAAGTCTGTTCAAGTTTTTTGCCCATTTTAAAAAAAAATTTAAATTAAAAGAAAGGGTTTTTTAATGTTCTTACTTTAGTTAATTAATTAATTTTTTTCAGATATAGTGTTCAATAATTTATCAGTTGTGTGTAACACCCAGTGCTCATCACATCATGTGCCCTTCTTAATGCTCATCACTCATTTACCCTATCCCCCCACTCACCTCCCCTTCAGCAACTCTCAGTTTGTTCCCAGTAGTTAAGAGAAACTCGTGGTTTTTCTGCCTCTCTGATGACTTCCCATTGAGTTTTCCCTCCTTTCCCCTATGATCCTCTGTGCTGTGTCTTACATTCCACATATGGATAAAGCCATATAATTGTCTTTCTCTGATTGACTTTTTTTGCTCAGCATAATATCCTTTAGTTCATCCATAACATTATCATTTTAATTCCAGTTAGTTAACAATATGGTGTTATATTAATTTCACGTGTACAATATAGTGATTAAAAAAAGGTTTTTGTTGAGTTGTAATGGTTCTTTATGTGTTCTGGATAGAAGTCCTTTGTCATATATGCTTATACTCACACACATACACATATATAAAGACACATACATAAAATTTTATCCTAATCGTCTTTGCATTTTCTTAATGGTGTTTTCTAAGGAGTAGATTTTAAATTTTGTGAAATTCAATTTGTCAGTTTTTTATGGTTTGTCCTTTTTGTTTCATATCTCAGACACCTTTGCTTATCCTAAGATAATGAAATTTTCTTCTGTTTTTGTTTCAAAAGTTAATAATGTTAGCATTTATATTTACATCTATTATCCATCTCAAGTTAATTTTTGAGAAATATGTGAAATATCAAAATTTGTTTTCTCCCTCCATAATGGATTTCTAGTTGTTTAACAGCACTTGTTGAAAATACCAACTTTCCTCACTTAATATTTTGGCATCTTTGTGGAAATCAGTTGACTTTATGTGTTTGGTTATTTAAGTGTTTTCTCTTCTCTTGCATTGGTCTAGATATACTTATAGCTAATGTAAGTCTTCCAACTTTTTCAAATTATTTTACTATTCTAAATACTTTGCATTTCTATATTAATGTTAAAGTCAGTTTGTCAATTTCTTAAAAAAAGAGGGCATGTTGGACTTTTGATTGGGATTGAGTTGAATCTACAAATAAATTTGAGAATTAACACCTTTAACAATATTGAGTCTTCAGATCCACTAAAATGGCATATCTCCATTTCTTTCTTTCCTTTTTACTTTGTCTCAGAAATTTTTTCTAGTTTTTAGTGTACAGGTTCATTATTTACTTTGCCAAACATATCTGTAAATGTTTTATATTTTTGTTGTTTAAATAATATTGTCTTTAAAATTTGCGGTTATTGGGGCACCTGGGCAGCTCAGTGGGTTAAAGCCTCTGCCTTTGGCTCAGGTCATGATCCCAGGGTCCTGGGATCGAGCCCCACATTGGGTTTTCTGCTCAGCGGGGAGCCTACTTCCCTTCCTCTCTCTACCTGCCTCTCTGCCTGCTTGTGATCTCTGTCTGTCAAATGAATAAATAAAATCTTTAAAAAAATTTGCTGTTATTGTTTATTGCAGTTAATTACTTTTAATTGGTAGTCATATTAAACTGATATTTTTTGAGCATGTACTATATGCATTCTTTTGCTTTATCTTAGAATTATCATGATGAGTAAAATAATAGGTCCTCTTTGTCCTTTTTAAGTTAAAGCATAGTGAAGGAAACAGACATTGGTAAAACAGTGACACAGTAAGTGTAATAAAAGAGGAGTGCCTAGTCCATTAGGACACACAATGAGGCAGTTTGACTTTACTAGGAGAATAATTTGGCCTATAAAAGTGCAAAGGAATTGAGGTCTGAAGAATGAACAAGAACTGACAAAATAAAGAAGGGAGAGGAAGAAGAGTCTAACCAGAAGAAAGAACATGGGCGAAGACTGTCTGGTGGGAGGAAACACAGTGAGGATATGGTACTGAGGGATGATCATGCTAGTTAGAAGAGAATAAGGGGAACCATGACATTAGATTTGACTTGAGAGATAGCTTAGTGGTAGATCATAATCTGGAAGTCATCTTTGTCTTTATCCTGAATGGTTTTAGGCAGGAACATAACATTATTATGATTACATTTTAAAAGGTCAGTGTGGCTGCCATGTGAATAATAGATTAGAGGGGAGCAACAGTGGCATTAGAAGAGTTAAGTGGATATTACAATTGTCTGAGATGGTGGTTTGGAATAGATGATGAATTATAAATGGAGAGAAGTGATTAAATATAGGAGATAATTCAGAGAAAACAAATAATAAGTTAATGATCAATTGGATATGGCCGGTAAGGGAGATGGAAAGATTGAGGATGGTATCAATGTATCAAATTACATTTTTTTTTTCAAAGATTTTATTTTATTTATTTGACAAAGAGAGACACAGTGAGAGAGGGAACACAAGCAGGGGTAGTGAGAGAGGGAGAAGCAGCCCCCCCTCCCCCTGCCCCGAGCAGGGATCCTGTTGTCAGGCACAATCCCAGGACCCTGGGATCCTGACCTGAGCTGAAGGTAGACTCTTAAACGATGGAGCCATCCAGGCACCCCTTAAATGACATTTTAAAGACAAGCAAAAGGGAATATGAGTAGATCATTGATATGTGTGTTTGGAGCTCAGAAAAGATGTCTAGGTAGTAGAGAAACATTTATTGCCCAAAGGAGTAGAGCTATCAGTTGAAATTTTACATGAAGATGAAACTATCTAGGTAAGGATTATAGAATGAAAAGGGAATAGGGCCGCTGTTCCTGTTCTTCTTGCTAATTCAAATACATTTTAGCTATAAGTGTGTCAAGATGATCTTTTCATATTCTTTTCTCCACCAAGATTTCCAATTCTGTCAGTTTTTCTCCTTTAATTTCTTATATTTTGTCTTACATTTGTATAGTTTACTTACGACATTAAACTTGTACCATTATTAATCTTTTGCTAATTTTATCAAGTTCTCTGTAATAATAATGACAGAAGATAATTTGCCAAAATGCTAATTCCTCATGTGATACCCCAAAATTGCCATATAATGGGGGTTTGTTAATTAAACTCAACTGGCCATATTTGCTCTGTAGATGATCACTAGAAAGATAAAATGTGAGTAGTCTGGGGAAGAAAAATTGAGAATGAAGTAGAAGAAGAGATGTGTTATAGTAGCTATATTCATAAAATATTACATTGTAAGTAGATATGAGTACAGATGGTGCCTTACTTATGACAATGTTTGACTTATGATTTTTTTTTTTACTTTCCAGTGGTGTGAAAGCAGTACACATTTGGTAGAAATCACACTTTGAGTTTTGAATTTGGGCTAGTGATATGAGGTATGACACTCTTTGGTGATGCTGGGCGGGGCAGTGAGCTACATCTTCCTCAGCCATGTGGTCATGAGGGTAAACAACTAATACACTTACAACCATTCTCTACATATATAACCATTTTGTTTTTCAGTTTGAGCACAGTATTCAGTCAGTTTCATGAGATGTTCAACACTATATGATAAAATATGCTTTGTTTTAGGTAACTTTGGCTGACAGTAGGCTAATGTGAATCTTCTGAGCACGTTTAAGATAGCCAGACTAAATCACAATGTTTGGTAGGGTAGTGTATTAAATGCATTTTCAGCTTTTCCTATTTTCACCTTATGATGGTTTATTGGGACATAACCTCATCGTAAGTCGAGGAAGATCTGTATTTTGCAAAATTAGCTTTTTAATTATTTACAATGATAGTGATGATACCTAGGTTTGGTTTTTGTGAGGTTTTCTTTCCCTCCTCCCTTTCTTTTTTCCTTTTCCTTCCTTCCTTCCTTCCTTCCTTCCTTCCTTTTTCTTTTTCTTTTTTGGAAAATATCACCACAATTTGAGACATCTCCATTCTAAATAATAACTATTTCATTGCTAGATATAAAAAAGTAAGAAGTAGGCTGATAATATATAAATTGTCCATTCCCCTTTTAGATGCCATTTATTATTTATTCATAAAGCAGTCCTTAATCTGGGAGCTGAGCCAGTAAATTGATTTCATTTTCATGACTTACAACAGTTTTGGATAAGAACCATTGTTACAACTCTGTAAAATTGGGTAACTGTTTCCTGACAACCTATAGGAAAAAATATGATTTCCTATAATAAAATACTGAACTTCATCCAATTCAGAGAAATATGCTGAATTCATAAACAGAAAATTAAATTCTCTAATGTAGAATGAATATAGATATTATGGCCACTGGAATTGTTCTTAAACTTGAGCTGCTATTACTTATGCAAAATGTCCAAGGAAGATGAATGGCTCATTGTTGAACCCATTGAACAAAAAGCTTTGATTTCCAACAGTGATTTTAATCAGGACTCATTATATGATTTAGAATAAGATACTTAAAAAGTCCATGCTCCTGTTTCATCATCAGTGAAGTAGAATGAAAAATACACCTTTTCTTTGTTCTTGAATCCTTAAAGTTGTAAGGAATGATACTGCTAGTGTACCCTACTAATATAAATGCAAAAATATAATAATTAAAAAATTATTTAAATCTAAGCATCAGCTAGATAAATTAATTCTAAAATAAACTAGAGGTATATAGGATTAAACATTTTAAAATGCTGTATATGCCAAAATATATGTTTCATTTTTCCCAATGCAACACTTACCATGCAGGTAGGCTTACTGTTAAAAATAGAGGAAGACATATTTTGAATATGAAGCTGTAGCAATTAGATCCAAGAGCTAGGGGTTTTTATTTAATAATTATAAGTTGAAAGCTAATCTGACCACAAACTCTTGAGATACTGGGGAGGATATCTTGATTTGTCTGTAACTAAGAGTCTTACGTATGGAGACAGATAATTTTTTATTTGGAGTTATCATTCTTATTCCATTTTGGCATGGAATATGTGTAGTTTTCATAATCCTTTGCATGTATTAATGTTTGCTATCTGAGGAAGGTATAATACCAAGTGAAATATATACTCATTTATTTGTTTTCATTTTTAAAAAAGAAATAGAAACTGTCCTAGGTTCTAAGGATGCAAAGATTCATTAGACACACCAAAGAGTTCAAGATCTGTCAGAGAAGAAAAACATATTAAAATTTATAATAAAGTACTAACTTGATAGGACATTAGTGTTGATATATGTGGTGTTTTTGAATGAAGTCATTTTAGAGAGATGCATTCTCTAAAAATAGCATAAAGACTAAAAGCATTTTTGAAATACTTTTGGAAAAATTCTGTTACAGAAGATTTTACTACTTCATTCTTGGGCCAAAATGGTTGTCTTGGGCTTTTCCTTAACATCTTTGAAGATGATTTATTGACTTTGACACTTGAAAAAAATCATATCTGTATCCTAAAAAATATATTATCCCTAATGCAAGGGATTTATATGAGTAAGTATCCATAGTGGGTTGTGTAGAGTAGCCAAATTTACCTACCTATTCCTCTCCTGCATGCAAAGCTCAGACATATTAATACAGAATCTAATTTTTATGTCAGTCTTTCACTCCTCTTCTCATCTATTCATTTGATAAATGTTTATTGAGTACTTAAAGTATTCAGGGAATGTGCTGGACATTGGGCTATAGTGATGACTGAAATTTATTCTTCCTGGTGGAAAAAAATAATACAACTGACACATAAGCTGAGACTGATGTGGGGCTTCATACTTCATCAATTCAAAACAGCTAGGTCAAGGATGCTAATCCAACCTGAGTTTCCACACCTGTTAAGGTCAGAAATGCTGGGAAAGTAGGGAAGGAATGGAAAATCTGCCTCTGTGCTTTCCCTATGGCCTAGTGTGTCTTTCGGCAGGAGAATTACAAAAGTGATTTGAGAAGGAAAATAAACCAAGGAGCAGATTTTGCCTTTAGGTGTAGAACTGACCCAGGCTAGTAAAATGTGACATATAAATTAAGGAGAATGCACAATGGAATGAATGATCGGATAATGAAATAAAGGGAAAACTGAAACATCAAATAATAGAAATATAAAATGAAGCATAATAAATATGTATCTGAGTAGAAAACTAATATTTGTCCTTGCAAAAATAAATGATAGATTGCAAATTGGTGGTCAGATAATACATGCTAGGGTAACTTTGGGTGAGAAATTTATTTAAGCTGATATAATTAAGTGATGTTTCAAAAAATGTTATTATTTGAGCTGGATCTAGAAAGGTAAGTTACATCATATAGTGAAGTAACAAATACTTGCTAAAAGTCTGTCATTTGGTAGCAATGAGACTCTTGGACTTTCTTGTAAAATGGGAAGTTGGGTTGAATGAACTTTTTCAGTCTGAACCACCCACTGCATGCTCTAATTTTATGGGTAAAGATAGAAGCTCTTAGGTGGTTGGAATAGAGTAAAAATGTGACAGGCAGAATAATGGTTCCTAAAGATTTCTGTGTTCTAATCTCTGGAACCCATGAATGTGTCATTGAGCAAAAGGGACTTTGCAGTTGTGATTAAGCTAAGGACCTTGAGATGAGGTGATTGTTCTGGATTATTTAGGTGAACTCAATCTGATTACATGGGCACTTAAAATTGGAGACACTACCTGGTATTGTAAGAAAGGGGGAGATATGACTGTGAAAGAATGGTCAGAAAAATGTAACATTGCTGACCTTGAACATGACAGAAGGAGACCACAAGCTAAGGAATATGGGTGACTTCTAAAAACTGGAAAAGTAACACAGCCCAGTGACATCTTGATTTTAGCCCGGTGAGACCAGTGTTGGACTTCTAACCTATGGAACTGGAAGATAAGAAATTCATATTGTTCTAAGTGCTAAGTTTGTTGTAATTTTTGTATTGGCAGTAGGAAACTAATGTAAAAGTGTTTATGTAAAGGTTACAGTAGGTCCATGATGCAGAGGGAAAACATATCAAATGCTTTTGATGAACAAAGATAAGTTGGTAAGAAATTTGGCTGAGGTGAAGGATGTGTATAGGGGAATAACAGAAGATGAATCAGTACAAATGAGTTAAATTATTGAGGGCCTTGAAAGTTAGGCAAAATAGTTCTATTTATTTATTTGATTATTTTTCATATGGTAAAATCATAATAGGAAGTTATCAAAAATTCTTGAGAGGTATAGAAGTTGAAAGGAAAAAGTATAGAGTATACTTTGCATTTTAACAAATCATTAAAATATAAATCATAAAAGTCAAAGTATTCTTATAAAATTAATAATACAGTCTGCATATTTAAAGAACTATATCTTATTTCACAAGATATTAAATTCTTTTTTTATAATTTTAAAAATAAGATTGACTCCAGCAAACTGTCATTATTTAAGTAAAAACATTACCGTATGCATACATAACCTACATGATTACTTGCATATCAATAATAACAGTGAAAATAGTAACCCCTTTGTTAATAGTCCATAGTTTATGTAGTTTTTGCAGGCCTATGGCATCTTGAAGAAAGTTTCATTTAATTAAAAAAAATGAATATCTTCTAGGGACTAACTTTAGAAAGAAAGATACTTTTTGCAGAAAATTTTACTGAGAACAGATTTTTTAACATTACTGTAATAGCATAAACTACTGGATAAAGTTAGCCTTATAGAAGAAAGATGAGTTTATTATAATTGTCAAACTCCTAATGAAGAGTTAATGAAATCCTCCAATCCTGCTGGCTGTATTAATGAAAAGACTCAAATGCAAAATCTCTGTGGGAAGTTTAATCTTTGCCACGTTTAAGAAGTGGCTAACCAGTCCAGCTTTATAACTGAGTATATTTAAATGGGGTTTTCTTAAGGAAAAAAAAAGTCAAATAGGAGGAAAAGGAAAAGGAGGTGAGGGGCAAGGAGGAAAGGAAGAAGAAAACAGGATTTCTAAGAATATTACTATTTACAAAAGTATAAATTAACTTTAAAAGACCTGATTTATAGTTAAGTAAGCTCTTTTAAGAGTCTAGGTAATTTTGGGCCTGAGGAAAATGAGATGGAACAAATCTTTTCCTTTGCTTTGGAAAGAAAGTGATCTGATATTTCATTTCTTCTTCAGGCAGCTCACTGTAAGATCACACATGGTAACAGTCTACATAGGTATGAAACAGGTTAAATGGAAATTTAGTAAGATACTTCAAATCCATAACCCAGGAATTGACTGCTTAAAAGACATTCACTTTAAAATTCATTTTAATTTTGGCTTTTAAATAAAATCTAACCAATGTTACTTGATTTCACATTCACCAGAACAATAAACATTTAAGAAATTTTGGCATTATCATGAGCTAGTGAGGTTATGGAATAAAGGGAACCCTTATATGTTGGTAGTGGCTGTATAAATTGATACAGCAAGTTTTGAGAATGATTTGGCAGTATCTTGTTAAGTTGATCAGGATCCAGTGTTCCACTTCTAAGTGCTGTATTTACTTCAGAAAAACTGCTGCATATGTGCACAAGAAAATATGCATAAGGGTATTCAATGCGACATTGTTGTTTATAGGAAAAAAAAAACCTAGAAAAACCCCTAAATATCCATTATTAGAAGTGGATAATTTTATATTCAGCAGTCAAAATAAATAAAGAAAATAAGCAGAGAAATCTTGAGAGAAAAAGTCAAACTCTTAAGAACTCCTACAATACGATGCCTGTTATTTTAAAATTTGAAACACATAAGAATAATATATATTGTATGTAGACACAACATATCATATTTGTATGTAAAAAGTATGAAAACTTGGATGGAAAGGATACATTTCAATTTGTCTAGGATTCAGTGGGGATGGCATGGAATAGATCGAATTAGGATACAAAAAAAGAATGATCAAACCTTTACTAATTTATGTCTTTCTACAGTTACTCAAAGAAATGTGAAAGCATGTTTGTTTAATCTGAGAGTGGGTACAAGGTATTTGTTATCTTTTTGTACTTTTCTGCATTTTCAAGTATAAACCAATTGAAAAATAAAGGATCATATTTTATTTCACCATATATATTCATCATCTCATGAATAATCTGGTAGTGGTTTTAATTTGAGTTGCTTTGTGTGGTTCCATTAATTCTATTTCAGTCTCAGATCATCCTATTTTTCATTTCAGGCAGCTGGCTTGTATTCTTCCTTAGATTGTGTTCTGATGGCACAAGGTCTCTCTAGTACTATCATGCATTTGATGATCCATTTACAAAGTTCTTTCTCAAAGATTTTCAGAATATCTCTAGAATTGTACTGAGCAATATTTTTACTAGTTTTTTTCAAGATTAAACTGAATGGCCCAAATATGATTCATTAAACACAAGCTCTGGAAAAATAAGGTCACCATGAAAAAAAAATATGTAACTTTATTCTGGACTGGCTAATCTGATTGATGGAGATAAATATGTGCCATTTCTGAGAGAAAAGACTAGTTTGTCATTAGAGATGATCTTAATCATTGATACCAAGGGATTCTAATGGGGGCAGCTTTGCTCTTTCCTCTTCATTCTTGGGAGAGCAGTTGACCCCTTAGCTTGCTTCATTACCATTCTTCACAATAAATCATTGGCCCATTATGGACAGCCATTTAGAGAGCAATAATAATAATAGTTAACATTTAAGGAGCTTTTATTATTTTCAGTGCTCTAATCAGCACTTTACATGGATTATCTCATATCATCTTAACAACTTATGAGGAAGAAGCTATTATTATTTACCTTTATAGATGCAGGAACTAAGGTTTACAGGGGCCCATGAAATCTCAAAAGAACATAAAAACTCTACATCACTGACAGCATAAACCTAAATTAAATTGTATGCTGAAAATATTTCATTCTACATTTGGTAAATGTCTCAGCAAAGAAAGTCTATCCTTAATTGGCAAAGAAATATGGAAAAAAGTGGGAAATGATATTTGCTGGTGACAGGAAAAGAAGAGCTATGGATATGTGGTAGGGGCCAAGAAACACACAGAAACTTCCAGTAAAGGGAAATAAGTTCTGTTCTTTCCTGATAATATTGGCATGTAAGTCCCACATAGTGAGTGTATTTTTCTTGTTTTCTATATAACTTGAGGGTTCCTGTGGAAGAAATCAAGTCCTAAATATCAGAAGGAAAATGGTGGACCAGGGATAGGTTTAGTACATGCGTGGCATCTGTAAAGGGTAGTCTGGGGAAATGCACATGGATGACTATTCAGGAAGGGTGTGGGGCTGGTAGTGCATGGAGGCAGCATAGTCATACAGGGGAAGGCTCAGAAAGTTAGATAAGCCTGGCTGCCTCAGTCGGTTAAGCATCTGATTCTTGGTTTCAGCTCAGGTCATGATCTCAGGGTTGTGAGAAGGTGTCCCCAGTCTGACTCTGCTCAGCGCAGAGTCTGCTTGAGATTCCTCCTCCCCTTCTTTTTTGCTCCTACCCTACCGCCCACATGTGTGTATGTGTGTGGGCACTTTCTCTCTCTCAAGTAAATAAAATCTTAAAAAAAAAAAAGTTAGCTAAGTTCATGGTAAGTGACATGCTGCAGGAGTCTTATGCAGGCAAGGAGAGGAAAAGGATTTTGGATAGATTGAACATATTTCATAGACTGAGGCAACTTGGAAATTCTCAGTGTTCATGTGCAGCTTGCATATTTAATACTGCATAAATGTTACAGCAGAGCAGTCCGATAGAAACCTCTCTAGCCCAGGCCCAATTGGAACAGGTTTACATGAAAAAAAGGATTTTTGTTCTTTAAATTTTAGTATTTTTATACCCATTGCACCCTCAACCTTTTCTCTCTTGAGAAAAGAGAGAAAGCTTTCAACTTTCACTCTTTCTCTCCATTTACTCTTCCTTTCCTCTCTCCAGAAACCCAAATTTACCATCTATTAATTATCCAGTACAACTTTCCTATTCTGCATTATTCTGTCCTTGCTTGAGTAAATCCTTTTTGCTCCTAATTTTAAAATTGATCTTTTGTTTTCTTTAGTTCTTTATCTGCCCATCATTTCTTCAGATCAGAGGGTGGGAAGAGAGGTCAGTGAGTTCGGTTCTCTGCTTTCCCCTGCAGAATCACTTCCCATTGGCTCTGCCCCTTGACCACAGACAGGTCAGAGCTCCTGTCCTTCATAGAGGACCCTTGTTTTGACTTACCCAAACCACACGCCCTTCCTAAGTTTTGGTCTAGGAATAGTAATAGCTCAGATTTTCTAGCCTGGACTCTGGCCCTATCTTTTAAGATTTCTTTATACTCTGCCCACACCTTGGTAAATACTTTATATATTACACAACTATACCAGTTTGAATGTGTCATCTCTTTCCTGTTGGGACTCTGACCAAACCAGCTATTTTAAGACACTTTTCCTTTATTTCACACTTTCCTGATTTAGTTTGTCCTAGATACCCATTTATCTATCTATTATCTATTTCTCTATCTACCATCCATTATCTATCCATCTATTTTGTGATTTCCTGTTTTAATCTTTATTCCATTAGGGAGCTTGTAGAGTAAAAATATCTCAGGAACAAAGCAATCTGGTATCCATTTACTAGCCATGTGGTCATAAGCAAATCACTTATTTCCTCTGAACCTTACTTTTTTATTATGTTTTTCTTCTAGAAAAATGAGGGTAGTTACATTAGATGATCTCTAAGATTATCTTCTGGTTTTGTGATTCTACAATTTCATAAAATGAGCAGTATATAATTTTTCAGTCTCATTGATTGCTTAACACTAGCCCTTGCTTTATTGTGACTTTATATAAAGACGATGTCTTTGTGAAAATACCACTTTTGGGGCACTTGGGTGGCTCAGTGGGTTAACTTCTGCCTTCTGCTTAGGTCATGGTTTCAGGGTCCTGGAATCGAGCCCCACATCGTGCTCTCTGCTCATCAGGAAGCCTGCTTCCTCCTCTCTCTGCCTGCCTCTTTGCCTACTTGTGATCTCTGTCAAATAAATAAATTAAAAAATCTTAAAAAAAAGAATATCACTTTTTATATATAAAAATTTAAAAAGAAGAAAATAAGCCTAAATGGGTTCAAGATATAAAAATATCAATATAAAAACACAAAGTAAACAGCTAGCATAATTATGTAGCTTTGAATTTGAAATTTAACCAGTAAAATTCTATCCAAAAGTAGAATCAAAAGAAGAAAGTTAAACACAGGTAGTTACTTATTTAATACACATTGATTATATGTCCTTTGAACCTTTAGATTGAACGAGTACAGTTTACTTATATTTTCAGGCATGGGATATGGGAAGAACAGTTTCTTTATATGTTATCTATAGAAGATTTAGCTGGCAGTTGAACTTCTCCATTTCATTTGCCTGTTATATCTTTAGGTGTGAAGAGAGAGTTTTTTGAAATATGTGACATTCTAAAAGGGGGCAAAGAAACATTCTATATTGAATGGTCAGATCTCAAGGAATATTTTGTCCATATTTAGCTTTAGATAGAAGATTGAACAATTTTAAGATGGAGTTTTTGATCACTATTGCATTGGACTTGATATTAAAATACCAAACCATAATATGATACTAATATTTCCAAATAACAGTATGCATCTTTTTCTAGCTGGAAGGTATTTTCTTCCAAAGAAGTCAAGCAAATAAACCTGTGTTATTAAAGTTTTTACTTTTGATAGCCCCAGAAAAGAAAAAAAAAAACTGTGCATAGTGTATAATATTTAAATTCCATACTTGAGACAGACCCATGCCGCCATGCAATTGGCCACAGAATTCAGTTTCTGTCACGGAATTTGCCCTGTGGAGATCACTGTGCAGCTCCACTCTCATGTGGCTGACTTAGAGGCGAGGGGGAGCTTTACATTTGCTTTGCCTTGGCTCTGGCTTAGGAAAATTGCTCAGGCAATTGCTCTTTGTAGCATGTAATGCTGTTAGTTCCTACTCCACTGCTAATAGCCTCCCACTCCCAACTAGACCACAAAAAGGATGGAAGAAAGAAGAACTACTATATCTCCTAACCCTGTTGACCCATGTATCAATAGCGGGGGGTAGCTTTTCAGTCCTACTTCCTCACACTGTGGATGTCACTGAGGATGCCAGTGTGGAACCATTTAGTCAGTGTTGAGCCCAGCATTTCCCAGCATTGTGCCAACATTCTTCTTCTAATTCAAATAGATTATAAGTTTCATGAAGAAATAAAGTGAAAACTTTAGAAAAGGTAGGAAATGGAAGGGAGATTCTGAATGCAAATTTATGCATTTCATGTAACATTTTTTATGCTAAACATGTGAATATGTATATTTTATGTTTTTAAGGATTGAAACAAAAGATTATGCTACTAGATTCAAGCTAGGAAAGTGAGGAGCTGACATTAAAATTTGATCAGCTTCTTGGTGGCATATGTAGTATTTATAATAATCTCTTCCCGTTTTTGGTGACATGGTCACTGCATCTGGTGGAGGTCAGCATATCATGCCCACCCACAGTGTGGGTGGTGATACAGGTGACTATGTAGGCTGAGAACATACACTTTTTTTTTTAATGATTTAATGCTTTTTTTCTTTCTCCTCCAAATAAACAATGGATATTTACTGAAAGGTGCTATCCTTTGGAAGAGATTCAGGGAAATACCATGGAATGGATTTACTTTTATATGTAATGTATTAATTTTTAAATATACATTAAAGCAGTACATTCAGTAGAACAGAAAGAAAAAGCAATTTATTCACCAGCACTTAATTGACTTCTTAATGGGCACATTGCTAAGAAATAAGAAATAGAAAAAAATGTCGTGTCTATTTAGTTTTCACATAGACAGTGAAGTTTGAGAGATTAAGTTTTTCCTTAAAGAAATAAAGACAATACATGGAGGTTGCTCATTTTTATTGTTCACTGCAAGTCAGACTGCTCATTTAATGGAACTTAGTAAAGTTCAGTTGTTTATCAGACCAACTTGTTGGGTTTTTTTCCTTGGATTTGACCTTATGGAAATGGTAATCTCTCAAGATTTTGTGGATGGAACAATAAAGAAGTATAAAGACTTCTCTACTAAATCAGCTGATTAATCCTATAGAATAACAAAAAAAATTGAATTTACCCGATAATATGGAACCAAGTTAGTGCCTGAATAGGCCCTTAAGACTATTATTACCACAAAGAAAAGCACCTTATTCACTTTATTTTACATGGAATAAAACACTCTATTAATGTTCCATACAGGGAGAGAGTCTAAATTCTTATCTCCCAAAATGTATATGTTCAAGGTTGCCCATTATAAGAGGAGTTACTGTGGTCTGGGAGCTGCCTATATACTGTACCAGATGCTTCTATTCCATCATTAAAATGTGCCAAACCGTTCACCTCAAATTTTGAGCACGTACCAAGTTAACAGGAGGATTCCTTTTTGTTTTATTGTTTTGGTGGATTCATTATCAGAACCAGTTTTCATTAACAAATATATAAATTTATCATAACTTCAGCCCCCTGAAAGTGATTCAGAATAAATCAGCCATGACCATTACTGCCAACTGAGACCACTGGAAAGGGGCCCTGGAATAGTGTAATTAGTTGCCATTACGTGGCTGCAAGCCTGCAATTTTCCTACTGACTCCGTCCCACTGCCTTGCTTAAGTAAGTATTTGCACGCAAACTCATGATAATTGATCCCCTTCTGTGTCAAGTGTCTTCATAACTTTAAAAATTAAAGATGCACAGTGTCTCAAGTGGTTTGGGTAGGCAATTTTATTCCAATTTTATTATCACAATGGGTCCATAATATGCATGGAGTGTCCTTTCTAATTTGCCATGCCTGAACAGTTACCTACTCCATTTCTGTATTTGCCTGTTTTTCCGCCTGTTCCTTCTCTTCCAGTCTGGATTTCCCCTCATTTTCTGAGAAAACAGGAGGCTACTTGCAGAAATTAACTAGCTATTCAAATTAGTTGCCCAGAATCAGGATTGACTAAAGCAATGTGTTGTTCCCTGCTAAATCAATTGTATCTAGTACACAAGAAAATGATTTCTTTCTCTCATTTCTGGGATTGGGGAAAAATGTCTAAGTGACCAGGTACAAATGAAAACTTTGCTCTAAACATTAGAATGTATTTTTTAAATACCCTCAGTACCAAATTACAGACAGCAAGTGTTTTGTGTTGGTCTCAGCCTACACAATAGTGATGGCACTTGTTGTGATGAGCACTGGGTGTTGTGTGTGAATGTTGAATCACTAAATTCTACTCCTGAAATCAATATTGTGCTATATGTTAACTACTAGAATTTAAATAAAACTTTGAAAAGAAAAAGAAAATAGTGATACTATTGGCTAGGAAAGCCAACGGCACTCTCCTGGGTCCTTATGATTTGTGGTGAGCCCCACTTATGTTTCTCTGACCAGAGTCAGTGTTGTGGCTGGACTGGTTCTTGTGATTCTTCTTATTGCAAGACACGCCTCAGCAACACCATCAAAGAACTTCGGTAAAACAAGGTTTATTACTCACAAATCCTGCAGGGTACATGGCGCGTTCATGGCCACACTGCAAGGTCTGAGGTAAAGAGATTTCGAAAGCAAGCTCAAGGATCTGGAGTTCTGTCTTTATTGAGGTCAAGGGAAGGGTTTTTTTTTTCCTAGGGTTTTTTGGGTTTGCTCTTCATTGGTGAATTTAAAACATAATAGCAGGAATTAAAGCACGGGAAAGCAGGGTCACTCTAGCAGTCAGGTATCTAGGTCACCCAAAGCTTTCTAAAAGGAGAACTTCATAAATGGGGCCATCAGGCTCTTTATCTCATTGTGTAGCTGGCAATATGTTTATTTGAGGTGGATGACTTTGAAGTAGATCTCTTGGCAATCAACAGTTTAATGTCAAGTACTTATATTACAATCAAAACTAATTGTCAGGCACTTACACTACAGTGAGGCAAATAGAAAAAAAAAACTAGATTATATAGCCAAATGAATTGATAAAAATTATTCTTAGGACAAATTGTAGCACACATGCATGATGCTATACATAAGCTGAATATAATTTAAGGAGCAAGTTATTTAATTACAAGATCATTTTCTTTTGTTTCCTTTGGGTTCTTTTTTCATATTTCTATTTTTGTTCTATTTTCTAGTCAAGTCAGTGGTTTTGTCTTTAATAGTATAATGGAATGTATATTGTTCATTTTATTGGTCACTTATAAAATGAAACAATAAAAATTCAAATTATCCTTTGCTACAGGAACAGTTATACAAGCAGTGATAATATCCAACTTCCGTAACAAATGCATCAGGGTGATGTATTTTTAGCTGTCCTAGGGCCATTATCTCAGCCTGAATTAGGACCATTGTGTGTCACAAGAAGCATTTCACCCAATAGTAGTTAAGAAATCCTATTGGGACTAAGTTAATAAATCAAACTCCAAAGTCGTCAAGAGAAAGAATCCAAATTTTGTCACAGAGTGAGCAAAAACATATGGGTGTTCACTTTATTTCATGGAAAAATGTGGTTCACTGATCTCAAAAAAAAAAAAAAAAAAGGCTCTGTAAATGAAATCATGAAAACTGCACTTGGGCAATAACTTTATCAAATTACAAAGTTTAGAATATCCTGAAGATGACCCACCCCCACATATTTCCAAAATTGGGAGGGTTTTCTTTTATATAGTGAATTATGCCTGTAAATGAAAAGGGTCTGTTCCTTTGCAGCACATGAAGAAATCAATGGAAGTACTTGAAAATCAGACCCATACTTGAGATCACCAGGAGTCCGACATTTATAAAGATCTCTAGTTACAGAAGCCTGAGACTGCCTTCCTTTGATTTATTGCAGTGTGAACCATTGGTCCATTCATGAAACTCTCCTGCCAATAAAGTCCTTTAAAGAACTTGTCTTTTGTGGTGATCTGATTGACAACTGTTCAATAAATCAAAAAGATTTTTCAGGGCATTATAGAAATTGGTATTACTTCTAAAACTTTTTTCTGATTAAATATAAATTGTTTCCTATAAGTTTACTCATTTTATCCTGATTTCTAGTCTCCCATTCCCATTAAAATCTAAGTATGAATTTAATTATTGTCAAATGCTGCCATTTGATTACTTCCTGGCTTCATGGGACAAGAAGTCAACTTCATAATGAGTTCTTAGTACAGTGGTGGCTTATTGTATGAATTTTGGTGATAAACACTTGACTTTGGTGCCCAAGATTACTCATCTATAAGATACTTTTGTTGTGTTTAGAAAGATGGAACAAAACAAACAGCAATGGAATAAAATGTTCATGTTGTCTTAAAAAAAAAGCTATTTTCCATTTTAACTACTGATTAAGCAAGACATATTAGCTTTTAAAATTTTAAATGTTTGTGATATAGTATTAGAAAACATGTTTTTATTACCTTAAATTATCTATTGCAAATTACCTTGTATATGTAATTGAATATACTTATATTTATTGCTCATTTTTAAATGAATGAGAAAAATAACTTTTTATCATAGTTAGGATGAAAATTTTATTTTTACTAAAACTAGTAAGCAAAACATCAAAGAATGAGGTCAGATTTAAAATATATATATATTTTTTAAAGATTTTATCTACTTGAGAGAAAGAGTATGAGAGAGAGCACGAGAAGGGGGAGGGTCAGAGGGAGAAGCAGACTCCCCGCCGAGCAGGGAGCCTGATGTGGGACTCGATCCAGGGACTCCAGGATCATGACCTGAGTCAAAGACAGTTGCTTAAACAACTGAGCCACCCAGGCACCCCTAAAACGTGTTTTAAGGTATAGTTGTGTTTTATTTTTTTGTGTGGGACTTAGAACAAATCTCAACTTCCTCCTAGCTTTGAAGCAAAAGTAAGCCATCTTGTTTCTCTAATTCCAGATACTTTTTAAGGTCTACAAGTGACATGAAACTTTATGTCCCATTTTATTCTGTTTGTTTATCTATCATCTATCTATCTATCGTCTATCATCATCATCTATCTAACATCCATTTACTTTGTTTCCCCTAAATGATTAAGTTCGTATTAGCCTCTTATGAGTTTTATTAAGCTAAATATATTGTAAGCAATAAACTAAAGAGATTCATTAAGTTGAATCTCTACTCAGCCACTAAGCATATATGGCTTCTCTAGACTGTCTTATTTGTAACTAACGCCATGTAACTATTAAGAACTTGACATGGATTGTGTGATTAAAAAACTGAATTTTTAATTTTATTTGATTTTAATTAATTTAATTCTAATTTCAAAATTGATATTTGATTCACTTAGTGAAATATTATTTTGTTTGGAAAACTTGGGTATGTGAATCTACTTTTTCAACTGTATTTTATCAAACCTGAATAGGTACTAATGATGAATATATAGTATCTGGAAAGAGGTGTTTTGTGAGTATATAATACATTCAAGATTTCAAGATTTGGTATTAAGTTAAAAGAAAATTTCAGATCTAGCTGGCTTTTTATTTATTGATTCATGAATTGGGACGCATCCAGTCTAGAAAAGAGAGGAACTTCAAAGAGTTGAATAAACTGAGGGTTTTATAGACTGAAGTGAGCTAGAAACAAGGGAGTTATACTGGGCATTGCTTATTTGGAGCAAAAGGAAGTCTTGAAGTTGATCAGGTAATTTGTGGTGAGTGAGCAAGTGCTAATTGGTTGAATTAAGCCTTCCTGTTCTGAGAGCTGATCATAGAAATTTTGTTAAGTTTTAATTTGCTGTTGAGGGGCTTAGCATGAGTATCCATGTTGGCCCTAGTCTGGGTACTTTAACAGCATGAAAAAAGAATGTAAAATATTTTGTTAAAAATTTATTTCATATCAGTTAAATGTTGAAATGACTGAATTTTATTATTTTATTTATTTTAACTATTTATTTATTTTAGGGGAGAGGGGCAGAAGGAGAGGGAGAAAGAGTCATAAGCAGACTATGCTGAGCATGGAGCCCAAAACAGGGCTTGATCTCTTGACCCTGAGATCGTGACCTGAGTCAGAGCCAAGAGTTGGATGCTTAACTGACTGTGTCACCCAAGTGCCCCGATCATATTTTAGAAAGATTGGGTTAAATCAAGTATATTATTATCATTTTCATTTTAATGTATTAATTTAATAATAATGTCTATTATTTTAATAGTGTATATAATTTAATTTTAATGTATTATTTTAAATTTAATGCAGTTTTAAAATTTTAATTTTAATTTGAAATTTTAAATACAATTTTTATGATAAATTTTAGTTAACATACAGTGAAATATTGATTTCTGGAGTAGAATTCAGTGATTCGTTACTTACATACAACACCCAGTGCTCATCCCAAGTGCTGTCTTTAATACCCATCACATATCTAGCCCGTTCCCCACGCACCTTCTCTTTTGTTAAGAGTCTCTTATTGTTTGTTTGTTTCCTTCTCTCCTTTTTTTTTCTCCCTTTCCATATGCTCATCTGTTTTCTTTCTTAAATTCCACATATGAGTGAGATCGTGTGGTATTTGTCTTTCTCTGATTTATTTCACTTAGCATGATATACTTTAACTCCATCCACATTATTGCAAATGGAAAGATTTCATTTTTTGATGGCTAAATAATATTCCAGTGCATATATATACTGCATCTTCTTTATCCATTCACCAGTAGATGGACATTTGGGCTCTTTCCACAGTTTAACTATTGTTGATATTGTTGTGATAAACATCACAGTGCACGTACCCCTTCAAATCTGTACTTTTGTATCCTTTAGGTAGGTAAATATTTAGTAGTGCAATTGCTGGATGGTAGGGTAGTTTTGTTTTTAACTTTTGAGGCACCTCCATACTGTTCTCCAGAGTGACTGCACCAGTTTGCATTCCCACTAACAGTGCAAGAGTTTTCCCCTTTCTCCACATTCTGACCAACCCCTTTTGTTTCTTGTGTTGTTAATTTTAGGTATTCTGACCGATGTGAGGTGATATCTCATTGTGGTTTTGATTTGTATTTCCCTGTTGATGAATGATGTTGACCCTCTTTTATGTGTCTATTAGTCATCTAGATGTCTTCTTTGGAAAAGTGTCAATTCATGTCGTCTGCCCATTTCTTAACTGGATTATTTGTTTTTTGGGTGTTGAGTTTGATAAGTTCTTTATAGGTTTTTGGATACTAAGCCTTTATCAGATATACCATTTGCAAGTATCTTTTCCCATTCCATAGGCTGTCTTTTAATTCTGTTGATTGCTTCCTTCTCTGTGCAGAAGCTTTTTATCTTGAAGAAATTTATTTTTGCTTTTGTTTCCCTTGCCTTTGGTGATGTGTTTTGTAAGAAGTTCGATGGCCGAGGTCAAAGAGGTTTCTGCCTGTGTTGTCCTCTAGTATTTTGATGGTTTCCTATCTCACGTTTAGGTCTTTCATCCATTTTGAATTTATTTTTGTGTACGGTATAAAAAAGTGGTCCAGTTTCACTCTTCTGCATGTTGCTGTCCAGTTTTCCCTTGTTGAAGAGACTATCTTTTTTCTATTAGATATTCTTTCCTGCTTTGTTGAAGATTAGTTGACCATATAGTTGTGGGTCTATTTCTGGGTTCAGTATTCTGTTTCATTGATTTATGTGTCTGTTTTTGTGCTAGTACTATGTTGTCTTAATGATTAGAGCTTTGTACAGCTTGAAATCTGGAATCGTGATACCTCTAGTTTTGTTTTTCTTCTTTGGAATTTCTTTGGCTATTTGGAGTCTCTTATGGTTTCATACAAATTTTAGGATTGTTTGTTCTAGCTCTGTGAAAAATCCTGGTGGTATTTTGATAGGGCTTGCATTAATCGTGTGAATTGCTTTGGGTAGAATAGACTTTTTAAAAAAGGCTTATTTATTAGAGAGAAGGAAAGAGAGAGAGAGTGGGAGTGAGAGAGCAGGATAGGGGGAGGGGCAGAGGGAGAGGGAGAAGAAGAGAAGCAGACTCCCCACTGAGCATGGAGCCTGACTTGGGACTCACTCTCACCAGCCTAAGATCTTGACCTGAGCTGAAATCAAGCCTTAGAGGCTTAACCTACTGAGCCACGCAGGTGCTCCAGGTAGCTTTGACATTTTAACAATGTCTGTTATTCTCTTCCATGAACATGGAATGTTTTTCCATTTCTTTGTGTCCTCTTCAGTTTCTTTCATAAGTGTTCTATAGTTTTCAGAGTACAGATCTTTTACTTCTTAGTTAGGTGTTAGGTGTATTCCTATGTATCTTATTGTATTGGATGCAGTTGCAAATGGGATCAATTTCTTGATTTCCTTTTCTGCTGCTTCATTGTTAAAATCATTTTCACATGTTTCTCTTTAACTTTTTAATGTGGTGATTAGAAGGTTTGAACTTATATGTGTGGCTTGCATATACTTCTATTTGACAACACTGTTAGAAGAATAAATATCCCAAGAGAAAGGGTAGTATAATCTGTCCTGCATATAAAAATAAACTTTAAATAAAGAGTTTGGTATGAAAAAATTAATCGTTAACAATTAGATGATAAATATTCCTTTTATCTTTGGAAGAATAATTGTTTTATCAGAATTAAGAAAAGGGAAGAAATAATAAATAATGTATTGATCACTTTGACTATATAGAATGAGTAAGCTGTGAATTTCTCTGTGTATTTCTTTTAAGAATCCCACTGTGAATAAAATTAAAGAGCAGCAGTTAGTATGTTGTGGAATCAGTTCTTCTTACCTTCTCTAGGGGGGAAGTTCTCTTGCTCATCCCCTAGAGTTGGGTGGCATTCAGATTATCCTTCTGGACATTTATTTTTCTCCTAGAGGAAGGGCTCACCTTATGTTGATGATTGGATCAAGGATACTTGCTTATCTTATGACAAGGTCTTTATCTTTCTCTCCTTAGGGAAACATATTGTCTTTATTTCTGTTTTGTGCTAAGCTTTAGTATTGGAAAATATTTAAGTATGCTTGCACAATTTCAGTATGCAAATCTGCTTTTTCAGTTGTAAATTTATGAAATCTATATGGCTGAGAGTGGGGATTGGGGTACATGGTTTGTCATTTTTTAGCCACCTAGAATGGGTGGATTAAATTGGTACTTTTCAATGGGTAGAGAAGTAGGTATCCCTATTTTGGCTTTTGGTCTAAGCTATACTTTTTAAAAAATAAACTTTACTTTGAATTAGCATTTTTATTGTGATACAGTCAACATATAACATTGTGTTTAAGGTGTACATGTTGATTTGATACACTTATATATTACAATATGATTACCATGGTAGTGTTAACACCTCCATCATGTTGAATAGTTAGTTATTTCTTTTTTGTGATGAGAACCTTTAAGATCTTTTTTCTTAAAAACTTTCAGGTATATATTTCCTAATCTAGTCTCCTGGAGAATCTTTTGGGTAATAAAGATGATAGTGTATTAATCTTAATTTGCCTTGTGTGACTTTAATTTACTTTAATTTAGCAGATGCTGATTAATGACCTAATACATTGGGAAATATGCCTAATCTAGATATGCTCTTGTCAGATATGTTTGATCAAACTTCATGATGGGAAAACAGATACATCTAGAAAGTGGGTTGTTCTACAGATTGACTCACCTGGACTATTTGAGTAATTAGTATCACAAATGACCAAGGAAGGAGCATATAGCTCTTGAAGATATCTACAAGATATCTTGTAGATTGAGGGAAATAAAGGGACATAATAGTCAATGTTATGAACCACTGGATTTTGAAAACGTATTTTAAGATAATTGAGAGTGTTTGTGTATGGGTATGGATAATACTAATGTTAACTTTTTTGGTGTGGTAATGTTGTTGTGGTTTCGTAGGATATAATGTTCACTTTTTGGGAGATGCATGCCAAAGTATTTAGGGGTGAAATTTAATGATGTCTGCAACCTACTTTGGAAAGTTTGATAAAAGGTGTGTGTGTTTGTGTGTGCACGCATTCGTGTACATGTAGAGAGAGAAAGTGATGAAGATAGAAAGTAGGTATAGCATAATGTTAACAGCTGGGAAGTCATTGAGATTTTTCTGTGTTTTCAAAAAAAATTTTTTTAAAGATTTGATTGTGTTTTCAAAAAAATTTTTTTTCAAAAAAATTTTTAAACTCTCAGTGGATTTAACATTTTTCAAAATAAATATTGATACATAAACATTTTTTATATATGTGTCACATTAGGGATAAGAAATGTAATTGATAATTCTAAGACCCCCACATAGGAGTGACAGGTATTTACAATGTATATGACAGATGGCTAATAAAACTAATTTGTAGGAAAATTTTAAGATCAATAAGAAAAAATAACCTTTTTAGAAGTAAAATCTTTAACATAAATAGGTTATCAACAGAGGAATAAAGACAAATGGCCAGTAGACTTATGAAGTCTACTGATAATCACTGATTTATCACTGATTTATCTGTGATATCTACTGATTTATCACTGATAATCAAAGGCAGGAATCTAAATATAATATCAAGGCAGAAATTTTGTCTCTCATTTACTAAAATATTTTAAAATTATAAATAACAAGACAGTCCAAAGCTACAGGTAAATCTACTGGTAAAAGTACAGTGTTTTGAGAAAACTATTTGTAATTTTGTTTTGAGTAACATAGCCTAAGAAAATCTGAATTATCCATAAAATAGCTACAAAGATTTTTAAAGCAGGATTTTTTAAAGACAGAGTGTTATAGATTCTGGATTCTGTTTCCTGATATTTAGAATAGAAAGTATTTTCAATGCCTGCCTCTGGATGAAGTTGCAAATATTCAGTGAAATAACTAAAATTAAGAGGATTAAACAAGATGATAAACACATAGTAAACAGCAGTTAATACCATATTCAAATAGAAATGACCACCACAGAAACCCAATTAGGGAATTATGTAAATAAATTTTGTAATTTCTATACAACTAAAAACAATGAATGTATTGAAATTGTGTTCAAAGATTTTTAGTTACGTTTTTAAAAGAAAAAGTCATGTGGGACGCCTGAGTGCCTCACTTGGTTGAGCGTCTGACTCTTGATTTTGGCTCAGGTCATGGTCTCGGTCATGAGATTGAGCCCTGTGTTGGGCTCTGTGCTCAACATGGAGTCTGCTTGACATTCTCTCTCTCCCTCTGCTCCTCAGTGCTCTCTCCCTCTCTCTCTCTAAATAAATGAAATCTTAATAAAAAAGAAAAAGTCATATGTACCTTCCAAAAAAGTGTTTAGTATGATCTTTTTTTTATTAAAAAATTTATGACCATGTAAAAGCATAAAAGGCCATATAACAGCAATTACTTAATGGTAGAATTATGGATAGTGTTCATTTTTTTCTCTTTTTCTCTAAATTTTTCACAGTCATTTCATTTACTGATGTAAAAAAACCTAGCAACAACATTATAATCATCTTCTTTGAAAATGGAATATGGTTTCTAATTCCCTGTCTAGATTTAAAAGATAAAATTGATAAGGAAGATGAGCTCAAGAAACCAGTATAGTAAGGAATTTAGCATCATGCAAAGTGTCTTCCTAGTCTTTCGAAGTACTCTACAGAGTAAACAATCAGGATGGTGTCATATTTTATTAGAAATATAGTGGTGTGATGGAATCAGATTGATTTGGGTAAAGACTGATTCTCATGTCCATCATGGTATAATTTGGGGAAATTTTATTAACATTTCTGAATTTTCCTTTTCCTATTTGTAAACAGAATAATAGTACCTAAATAAGAGTAGTGTGATCTTTTAAATGAAATAATGAGAGTGGGTAAGGAGTGGGAAAGGTAGCAAGGAACCAGCATATGTCCATCCTCCACTGCTCTAAACTTTTGGCTATTCAGTTGACATGCATAGTCTCACCTAATCTTCATAGACCAGTGAAGTGTTCTGGACATGGTTCCTTGCAAAGTTCATCTGACTTCAAGACATGCTCATACATACAGCTTGCTTTACAAGCCCTAACTCCGGATCCTGGAGGTATAATGTTTCTTTTATCTTATAGCCTGAAGTGAACCTCCTTGGTAGGTATGATAACCTAGGAGTGTAACATTTTCCCATTAGACCTTAAGTTCCACTGAGATGCCTCAAAGTGAATCTGTGCCAAAATTCAGAAACACAAAAACCAAGGTTAGTCTTGCTCTCCAGAAGGCTTGGATGAAATAGGGTGACAGAGACTTGAGCCAGCTACAGAGGAACGGAACTCAGAGGGATTCAAGAAAATGCCACTTGAATTTGTACTTTGTTTATAGCTTTTACATCTTCCTAGTGAATCAGATTGTTCCCTGTAGACTCAAAGCTTGGGTTCAGCACATAGCTGAGATAAGGAGACCCAATAGCATTCTCAAACCTCAGATAACCAAATCAAGATAGCATTAAAATTAAGAGACAGAGATCAGTAATGCATTGTTACAGCTTTGAGACTGTATGGAAATTATTATACTTCTCTTCTCCTGAGACACTTGCTATACCATATCACTGAATCCTACACATTTATCACCCTTCACACATTTAGTCATTTAGGCAGCTTCTGGGTATAGAGGGAACAATGGTTAATTTAAGACAACATAACCGTACATCTAATCCATTTATTTACTTATCAAGAAAAGTTCTTGGCAATTCAAATTGCTTGATTAAAAAGCCATAATGTTATCATTCAAAGTAAAAGCAGCTTTTTTTTTTTTTGCTATATTTGCAAATTAGGTAGGATTTCTCCTTTTTAATTGCCCATGCTAACAGTTTTTAGTATATGGGCTCATATGGAATAATACAGCATGAAAATAATGTAGAGCACCACAAACGTCTTTCTGAATTCTCCCCAGTTTACTGCATTATTAAATAGTACATAAATTATTCAATGTCCTTTATTGCAAACAAACATTTTTTCTTGCAAACAGGATCAAAACTAAGTGACATTATTTAAGATTACTAGGCACAAATTATAGAATATTTTTTTTTAAACTAAAAAAGACCTGACCTTCATTTACATACTTCACTGATTGAAGCACAGGGAAAATGTGATGACAGAAAAACAGGGAGGCAATTTAGTTTATTTACACAATAAATAGCTCCATTTGTTGGTATTTAATGTTTGCTTTTTTACTGCCTCTGTGCTCTGAGATAAAGATTTGAGCATGTACTTTATTTTTGGTTATCTGGCCCCAACAGAAGGTTGCCTGGGAGCTGGAAGGGCAGGCATTTAAAAACCCAAATATTTAATTACCTCTCCTGGCCTGGTTCAGAAGACAGTCTATTGCACAGAGAAACAAGAGTGCTTTTGCTTGGGCTGGTGCTTGGTTGTTTCTGAGAAGGGATGTCTGATACTCCCTCCGTGGGATAGGAGCAAGTCGAGAATTATCAGCCTTGTAGCATCTCCCATTTGTAGCTCTATTATTTTTAAAAAATGGAGAATTCCCACATTGGACACCAAGAGCCAACTATAAGTATAATAGGCATGCTACAAAAGATGGAGCATTTTTCACTCAGATCTGATCATTCATTCTTTTTTATACTGATCTCAAATTTGCTTCCATATAACTGCTGCCCATCGGTCCTGGTTCTCCCTGAAGCAACATAAAAAAGACCTATTTTTTTTCCACACTGTAGCTCTTGGCTGTTAGACATCTCCTATAATCCACAAAAGCCTGTGTTAGACCCTGTGGTATTTTTACTTGTAGTGCTTAAAAAAATTAAGTATTTACACATCTGTATTATAATGGAGGATATGAAATTCTCCCTTAAAGATCAAGGACTAGCCCTTTTTGAGACCTAAAAGAAAATACGTGTAAACTATTAAAATTTATAATATTTTATCATAGCATCTTTGTGATACTGTAAAGAATTTGGGAATTGGTAAAAATGTGATTATATACTTAAAAATGTGAGAAATTGTGATAATAGTAGGTTTTGTAGATGCATTTGTAAGGAAGTCTCTTGACCAAACTGAATAATAAAATATATATATTTTTAGGGCATTAGAATTCTTGTGAAATCAGAATTCACTGGTAATTCCTTTGGAATGTGTGAGAGGGTACATGTCACCGGGATGACGAGAGGTGTTTTGATGAAAGCCAGTGGAAGAGTCCTAAGAATTTCATTTTAAAAGGAGAAACACCTTGGTCTAGTTAACATATTGCATGCCTGTTGCGATCTTATTCTAAAGCACTCACAACACGAGAGTAATTTTAATAATTAGGACTGTCATTATGCTACTGCTGACAACTTCCAAATGTCTACTGGAGCGAAAGGTCTGTGTGTGTGTGTGTGTGTGTGTGTGTGCGCACACGCATGTGACCTTGTGCACGCATGTGCCCATTTGTGTACCTTTATCCTCTGGTTTTCAGCAACATTTAGTGTGTAATAAAATCAGATTTTACTCATTAAAATCAGCTGTAGTTACAGCTCTTATTTACTTGTTACAATGAGGAAAGGTGAGGGGAAAGAAAAGTAGAATTCTAAGATTAATATTATTTGAAATTAGGTATTTATTTCATTGTTATTGTTTCTTTGTACTTTAAACTTTCTTTTCTTGAATATGGAGAAAAGTTAATGGCAAGGAGAACTTTTATAAATCCCTTTAATAAAACAAACACCAACAAAAAATCTTTTGCTTTTACTGTCATGTCTTGTTTGATGTTCCTTTTAAAGCAGTTGAAAGGATGTTCTGAGATCCAGAAGGCTTTATAGCCATTATGCAAAATCAAGGCAGAGGGGGAAAAAAAAACCCCCAAAACCCCATGCATTTATTGCTTACACTCACAGTGCATCAGAAACACCTGGAAAGATTTTTAAAAAATACTGATCATTCCCAGGCCCTCCCTAGAAAAATTCTTGTTTTATTTGTTTGCGGCTTGGACATTGGTATTTTATATATCTTCCTAGGTGATGTTAATGTGTAGCTAGGAATTAGAACAACTAGTCTAATTGAGAGCATCATAAACATAAAACTTATACTTGGCGGCTTCCACACTTGAATTAGGCACTTTTGTGGAGCTATATCTCACTGTCTGTAGCCAGTTGTGATGGTTTATTCAGATCCAAAAAATATGGTTGTTGGTCAGTAGATGGTTAGCTTAATACTATACTGATTTATCTTATGCCTGGCTATCACTTTTGAATAAGACTGAATGGCTGATCTGCCTTGCTAGTGCTGCCACTCTGCCATTCTCCCAGGTAGGCATATTTAATTGTCCTCGATTACCAATTAGCCTACACAAAGCATCGTAGTCTCCTTCAGTGTTGCTTTTGAGGCAGTCATGACTAATTACTCAGAATTGTTCTGTGACATTCAAACTATGTACTACTTCTGCACAAAAGTTAAAGCACTAGGCATTTCTTTGGAAAAAACATTTGAAATGAGATAAAAGTTAAATGTTCACTGATTATAGTATATATAATAATAAACTCTATTTTCATTATTATGAAAAAATGGGGATAAATATCTATAAAATTCTATAGCCAAAAAAAAAGTTTAATCATGAGTAGATTCTTTTATGAGCTTATGTAAGATACTTTAGAGGGAGAGTGAAGTAGAAAATTCTGGAGAAGTCAGATGAATATTTAAGTTGCATTCAGTGCCCAGACTAAGGACTCTGTATAGAAAACTATGTTACTTGGGTTATGACATGTGAGTATATGACAGATAGGAGAGGATGAGTTAAGAAGAATACAACATGACTTGGTAGGGGCCAGTGTAAGAAATATTTGTTTGCTCCAATCTGAAATGATCTCTTGGTGGTTTATATGGGGTCCGTCTCATATAATAGGAGTGGGGGAGAGCACAAAAGTCATAAATGCAACATCTGACACAAAAATTCAGATCCAAAAAATATGGTTGTTTTAAATAAAAATTGTTATTAAAACTAAAATTTAAACATAAGGAAATATATTTAAAGAGAACATATGCAGGGGAAATTTGTACAGGGTACATTTGGAACTTCTCTTATTCATTGTGTACTTTTCTCCCCACTCTTGTCTGAGAAGAGAGATGCCTTACCTCCTTTTTTCACTTTCTTCCTGAGTATTAGATCAGTTTGTATACTGTTTTTATTTTTCCATAACTTATATCCTTAAAGAGAAAAAAAACGTTTTTGTGATTGTACTCAAAGTCACTGTGGCTATGTCCTGGTTCCTTCTTTCAGCCTGAAGATTATATGTACAGAGGGAGCCTTGCTGTAAGTCTGTCTAGTATCCTCATTCCACAAGGCAGCACTGCTTCCATATAAGCAACAGTTGTCCTGCTACAATTAAAGCTTCTCTTTAGTTTTTATGATTTTATTTCATATTTTCAGTGCTTCAAAATTATTATTATTATTATTTTTTTTTACAGAGACACAGCACTTTCCTCCTGTCAAGAAAACTCCACCAACGTATATGACTCCAAAAAGCCATCTGGATTTGCCCCTAGCAGTGTTGTAAGCTTGCTTATGAGGACAACTTTTAACAGAAACCATCCTAGAAACAGTTTTATTTAAAGGGTGTGTATATTTTTCTTAGAAAAAAATGTAATAATTATTTCAGCAGAAGTTAAAACATAGATATAATAGCATCACAGTAAGAATTCAGGAGCTGTTTAATTCCTCAATTAGCAAAATAGTCTGTCTCTCCTTGTACCTGACAGCATATGTGCCTCTGTATTAGTTTTTAGAGTTTTTTTCTTAATATCTCTTTGTATGTTTGAGTATGTGTCTATGTATGTATGTTTGTCTATTCCACATGGCTCTCCATGGGTTAGCTTTGGACATATTTATAAGGAACTTTATGTCTATTTGTATCTGCATATTTGGCAACATGGGTTCTTCGAAGGACAGAACACTCATTTTTTTCTCTATCTTCTATGTTAGTCTATTTTATTTTATTTTCCTTTTATTTCCCTTTTCTTGTGTCATCTTTTTTCCCTCCTTTTTACTTTTTGTGTATCTTTATTTGTCCAATTGAAATATCTTTAAATTTTTTTTTCTTAAACTGAAACATGAATGTTTTGGATGGTTATCTTTCTCTAAAACTAACAAACAAACACCAAGCCAATTTTTTTAGATTTTATTTATTTTGAGAAGGAAGGCAGGGAGAGAGTGGGGAGGAGGGGCAGAGGGAGAGAGTGGGGGAAGGAGAGAGAGAGAGAGAGAGAAACTCCCAACAGACTTCATGCTGAGCATGGAGCTTGATGTAGGGCTCAGTCTTGTGACCCTGAGACCAGAACCTGAGCCAAAATCAAGAGTCAGACACTCAACTGACTGAGCCAACCAAGTGCCCCAATTGCCCTTTCTTTTATGGCTTTAGTGAGATTTTTTTTTTTTAACTAAGGAAGAAAAATATTTTCCACATTCAAGACCTAATAGCCATCCAAAAAAACAAAACAAAATAGAACTAATTAAAACCAAACCACAACCAAAACATTAATACAGCCCTAGAATTTAAACATCTAAAAATATTATTAGCTTAACCACTATGTTAGAAAGAACAATGTAAATATTTTTCCCCAAAAAACAATTGTTAATCTATTGCAGAAAATTTTTAGATTTTATTTATTTATTATTTTTTATTTTTTTGCGTATCTAAGACATGGCAATTATTTGGTCTATTATTGTACTTTATTTTCTTTTTTCCTCATTGTTGAATGAATGCAGGAAAGAAAGGCATCCGAGGAGGCTAATAACCTCCTGCAGGGTCTTTCCAGTACACATTTGAAAAGTTAGCATTTCTGACCTATGTTCCTTTCAAATTAAATATCTTTTCCAACTTATGATGACGTTGTGTATCAATAAACCCTTTGTAAGGTGAAAATACTCTAAGTTGAAAATGAATTTAATATACCTAACTTATTGAGCTCAGTCTAGCCTGCTTTAGTGCGCTCAGAACGTTTTAAGGAGACTACATTTGGGCAAAATCATTAACATAAGCCTATTTTATAAAAAGTGTTGGATATCTCTTGTAACTTATTGAGCACTGTACTGAAGTGAAAAACCCAATGGTTGTCTGGATACAGAGTGGGTGTAAGTATGTCAGCTGTTCACCCTTGTGATTGTGTGGCTGACTGAGAGCTGTAGCTGCTGCTGTCCTGACCCCGCATCGCTGAGAGAATATCTTATTGCATATCACTAGCATAGGGAAAGACCCAAAATTCAAAATTGGAAGTATATTCAGTATATTCTCCTGAATACATATCACTTTTGCACCATTGTAAAGTCAGCAATTTTAAGTCGAACCATTAAGTCAGGGATCATCTGTACAAGCTTTGACAAACAGCTTTAATAAGGTCTTTTTTCTATAAGTAGCATTTATAATGACTTACATCCATTTAAAGTAAATTTGAAAACAACAAAACAATAAAAAAATAATACAACTCAAGTCCCATCTATCTTTGCACCATTAGGACAGAAATGTATGTATTTGGATTTAGTTCTGAATAGTAGAACCAATTAATCAGTTTAGAGCATAAACTCTATGATGGCAGGGGATCATGTCTGTCTGGTTTACTGCTTATTATTTGTATCTAGCACTTATTGCCTCATACTCAAGTAAATACTTAATAATTACTGGTTAGACAAACTCAAACATTTAGAAAGCAATTTTCTCTTTAATCTTCAATATATCAACCATAGAAGAATCCCAGAAATTGGATAATTAAACTCAGGTCTAATACTAATGGTCTAAAATAATTGTGGGTAATATCTTAGTTTTCTGTTTTAGGATATTCTGTAGTTTATTACAAAATTATATCAGATAAAAGGAGGAAACTATGACTATATTCTCACCTTTTCTGACAACAGTCTTATTAATTTGGAAAATTCTCAGATGATACGTGTTTATTTTCATTCTTCTAATGAGAACAAAATGGAAAATGCAATGCTTTAACAAGTTACAAGAAATGATGGTGAGCAGGGGTTCCTTATCTCACCTCCTTATGTTTCTCTTTTATAGAAATAAATGGTATCACCTTTAAAAAACATTGGCATAGACTTATTTCTTATAATATTTTCCTTTTACGATCATATTTTCTCTCTTGATTCTTGCATTGGAAATAAAAATGAGATTTCACACTAATGTTTTACTTTTCTAAAAAAATATATCTATTAAACAAGGAAATTTTATTTTGAGATAATCCATTTAGCCTCTCATCCTTCGAACACGTAAAGAGCCTTGAGGAGTATCTGTGATATTCTCTAACATTGAATACATGCAGGGGTGCATCTCACAGCTTTTTAAAAAAAACAGTTTTTAGGGTTTTTTATGTGTTATATTTAGATTTTTGGTTTTGTGCCCCAGGCTGAGCAATCCTAACAAAGCTATCGATACGTTGATAGATTGATGAACACCTTCAGATATTTACTTTTCCATTCATTGTCCCTATGCAGTAGATAGTATGATATTCACAGAAAATACAAACATGATTGATGTTGATATAGACAGGTTATAGAAAGTCCCTCTCTGTGTTAAAGATCAGGAGAAAGAGAGATTGACAGGTACCCTCTGTCTCCTTCTTGCTGATTTGGTCTCTTCAAAGTTGTAATACAGGAATATTTAGGTTTCAGGAAATTAAAAGATTCTTTCATCTCATGGCACAGACTTCAGAAGTTTTGTGGCAGATCAGGGAACCACATTCGGCAGCAAGGAGGAGATAAAATGGACCCTGGCAGCAGAGTAGGTCCTTACAGCAGAGGAGAATCCCATTTTATAGGTAAGGGATCTTAGGCGCCTATGATATGAAGAAAACCTGACCAAGTTTCAGTGCTTTCTTGTACCTGGCCCTCTTTGTTGCTGTGCCCTAAAGACATTATGTTTTATATGCCACTCATAGAAAAGTTTACTTACATAGAGGGTGAACTTTTTCCCCAGAATGCAGAAGGTAGTGTCCACAATTAGCCTCTTAATGGGATATATCTCTTAAGTGAGTTTTACCCTTACTAGCTTCTTGGTGAAGCTGCAATTGATTGTTTTAAATTTTTCTCTCCTCTCTTTTTTATTTTTCCCCTACTACCCCTGCTTCCTCCCTATCTTTGTTCCTCAATCTTCCTCCTGAATAACTTTAAACTGTACTATTATCTGACTAGTCATGGTGATACTATTAATTGTAGATTATAATTGTATTATTATTGTAGATTATAATTGTAGATTATAATAGGCAACTCAGTGCTGGGAAGACTGTCTTGTCTTCCGAAATCATAGTGCATGAGGCATGCATAAGCTTGTGTAGTAGACGTGTTATTCTAGAGTATTCATGTTTTCTCAGTTGTAAGAAATAATAGTAATAAAATAGTTTTATATGTCCATTTGACTCCTTATACTCTGGACATATTAAGTGAGAATATTTTTGTTAGAATAATCTTTGAGGAGAGGAGGCAGCAAAGTCAACTCTAGTTGCTGTAGAAGGAGCCCAGATTTCACTGAGAGAATCTCTTTCTATAGATGTTGACTTTAAATTTACAGTGGGAAATAAGAAAGAAGTTGATTTTTATAGGGACTGCATTGAACTGATAGATCAACTGGAGGGAATTGCCATCCTGAAGAGAATAGATACTGAATCTTTCAATCCATGAACATGAAATGCGTCCTGATTTTTTTTTTTTAATTAGATGCAGGTTCTTTTTTTTTTTTTTTAAGATTTTATTTATTTATTTGAGAGAGAGAGAATGAGAGAGTGCACGGGAGTGGGAAGAGTCAGAGAAAGCAGCAGAGGAAGCAGCAGACACCCTGCTGAGCTGAGAGACTGGGACTCCAGGGTCCTGACCTGAGCCAAAGGCAGTGGCTTAATCAACTGAACCACCCAGGCATCCCAAAATGTGTCCTCATTTATTTTGGTCTTGTATCTTCCAATGCTTTATACTTCTCAGTGTACAATTTTTACCCATTTCCTATTGAATTGATCTCTACATGCTTTATTCTTTTATGATGTTATTGCTAATGGAATTGTTTCTTGATTTCATTTTCTGATCATTGCTATAATATGGAAATACAGTTGATTTTTATATTGATCTGATATCCTGTATACTCACTAAACTTATTAGTTTACTAGGTTTACTATGAATTATGAATTCCAGGATATCTTTGGTGTGTAAAGACAGTTTTCCCATTTCCCTTGCAATCTGAATGCCATTTATTTTTTTATTTATTTATAGCACAGACGGTGTTGGAGAGATTTATTTTTGTGGATTCCCATTTCTCTGTCACAATAAAATGTTAATTCTGGGAGGGACTTTATATTTCTCAAAATTTGAAATAGTGTGGAACTCAAAATTTAGTTAGATGAGCATACCACTTATATTCCACGTAAACTTAAGAGGAATTTTCATTTCCCTGTGGAACATCCTATGAACATTTTTAAGGGTTTCTTTTGTCATTTTTATTTTCCACCTCCACTAAATTCTTGTTTTTTGCTACTATCTTTGAATTTTTACTTTATTGCTTATATTCTGCCTATCCACTATTCTCTTGGCCAAATTAACTATAAAATGAATTTTGCATGTATTAGAATTTTATTTATTTCAGAGAATTTGTATTCCTTCTCAGGGAAAAATATTACACACATAATTCACAAGTAAAAAACAAATAAGGAAACTAAAAATCATATATTAGAATCTTTGTTGTTGACATCCTTTTGGCTATTTAGTATGGGGGACTTCTTATTGACTTTACTAATGTACATGGGCCTGGCTACTGTCACCATTGTGATGGCTCTTCTGTCCTCATTTCAATTCTTATATATTTGTTTACCTCTTCCTTTAAATTCTTACTCATCTGTTATGCAAAGAATTTCAGCTCTTACTTGTCCCTACTTCCAAAGTTAGTTCCAGGCCTAACGTTTTTCTATGGATTGACCTTCATGTTTAGTTAAATGAATGTCTGTTTGCTGAGTTCATAATCCTTACAAGAAGGTTATTCTCTGAAATATCTTTTTCGGTCTAAATTGCTATAACATTTTGGACTACGTGTTCATGTGGCATATTTTATAGGAATAACCATGGTGAGCCCTAGTTAAGGTCTTCTGGTAGGGAGAAGACTTTCCTGTCTGATATAATATGATATTGTACAAAGTTAATATTTTACTCTTCCTGAAGACATCTAAGGGCAACTCAAAAAGGACATTGTACTTCAGGGATACAGTTAAAAAAAAAAAAACAAAACTAAAAATTCTAACTTTAGTGATAAGTGCTTTATTTTTTTATTTTTATTTTTTTAAAGATTTTATTTATTTATTTGACAGAGAGAGAGATCACAAGTAGGCAGTGAGACAGGCAGAGAGAGAGGGGGAAGCAGGCTTCCCCCTGAGCAAAGAGCCAGATGCAGGACTCAATCCCAGGACCCTGAGATCAGGACCTGAGCTGAAGGCAGAGACCTAACCCTCTGAGCCACCCAGGTGCCCCATGATAAGTGCTTTGAAGAATAACAATATAATGGTGTGTCAGAACATCACTAGGAGAACTTCCATCATTTACTTAATATCATTATCCCAAAGTATGCAAAATATTGCCATTGGCTTTACATGGATAGATGCCTATGTCTTTAAAAGTCACTCATAAAGTGTTGATACTTATATTTGAACTCTTCTCAATTAAGGAACATGCAATTATTGGACCATGGCTTCCTGGGTTTAGTGTATGAAAAAGTTATGCTTACCAGTTTACCAGTTATACCTTCATGAATTACTTATTTCCAGCCATAATCTTTAACAAAACTTTTTTTCTGCATGTGAAAATCCTCTATCATAAACTTAATTAAGTGTAATGATGTAACTTTTTAAGGAACAAGTTATGTAAGAGTTGGAGATTTGAAAAGGTTTCCAGCTTAAAGAATGAATACCTAAAAAGACAAAGGGCACCTGGGTGACTCAATCATTAAGCGTCTGCCTTTAGCTCAGGTCATGATCCCGGGGTCCTGGAATGGAGCCCCACATTGGGTTCCTTGCTTGTCAAGAAGCCTGCTTCTCCCTCTCCCACTCCCCCTGATTGTGTTCCCTCTCTCTCTGTGTCTGTCCAATAAATAAATCAAAAATCTTAGAAAAAAAAGAGGTAGACACAAATGCGATTGTCGAGTTGCAAATGCTTGTTAGTTTTAATTTTTTTAGAATAACTCTGAAGAGACAGTAGAAAATTTTTATAAAAATCTTTATTCAGAGAAGCACATCATTAACATTTGATTTCAGATATGTTACTCTAGTTATTTTCAGAATCATAGCTAAGAAAAGTTATATACCACATAAGCATAATAAAAAATAATATTTTCTGCAGATTAGCAATGACTGTATTAAAACATACATGACAAAGTTTATTTGTTTTCAAAAATACTTTGTAAATACTGTTTAAATCAAATGTAATTAGCTCTCTATGGCATTTAATATTCTGACTAATCAATGTTTCTTTTTTCTTTTTTGCATCACTATGGGTTAAAACTAAACCAAGGTACGCTCTTCTTTCTTTCCAAATGTTAAGATGGTTCCAAACCTAAATAAGTAATGAAAATAAATAGATATGTTATATTTTGAATCTTTAATTTTTAATTTTTGGAATTAGATTTGTTCATTTATATCACCATTATCCTATCCTAAATATAAATTGAATCTACTCTATTTCTTCAGTTCAGTTTTCTTGTTCTTTTTATAATAATATACAAACTTGACTGTAAAAAATATCTTTTTATAATAATGTTATTTGAGTTAAGTGGTCTAGGTGACAGACATAGTTACATAATTGCTACAAAATAGCAGTAATGCTAGTAACAGTAGTAGTAGTAACAGTGGAAGTTGAAGTAGTAATGTAATAAACATTTGTATAATGCTTTAATTTTTTAAATACACTGACCTATTCCTTATGACATTTGATACTGAAATCATTATTGTTTTACAGATTATTATTTAGATGCTCAAAGAGTTTGCTTTTCCAACAAGATTACTTGGTAGAACTCCCCCTACGTCTCCAATCTTCAGACTTTCATTCCCCTTGTTATGATGTTATAATAGGGTGGTAAGCAAATTTATCTATGTATTTATTTATTTATTTATTTAATAAAGTCAATTTTTAAATTATTATTATGTTCAATTAGCCAGCATATATTTAAACAAATTTAGTGTCTCAATTTTACTCCATGAAGAAGCCGAAATCTTGAGAAATAAGTGATGCATTCACTAAATACTCATTTATTCTAGACACACAGTGTGTGGGCAACTTGCTAGTTGCTGCAAGGGAACCAAGAATAAATGAGCTAAAGTTTCATAAACATTCTAAATGTTTTTACATAACAGACACCTATTTTTAAGTGAAAGAGTTCTTTCCTATAAAACAAACAGAAACACAAAAGAATTACTAAAATGTTTCTTGGTATTTATGCAGAACCAAGAAAATCATGAATATTTTAAAACTTGCTTATACATTTTTTTGAGTTAAGATCACTGTATATTTGTTAGATATCATAAGTGTACTAAATGTTGCTCTAGTGGGCAGAGTTAAAACAACTCTCTGTGTCTATGTCAAAAGTACTAGTGTCTGTGGAAGTACTAGGAAGAATGAACATGCCACAGTATTGCTACTTAATATGTGGTCCAGGGACAACAGCATCAACAGTAACTGAGGGCTAGATGAAAATGCAGATTCTCAGACACTTCTTCAGACTTTGTGGACCAGATTTTGCACTGTAACAAGATCCCAAAGTCATTCTTAGTTCATTATACACTAGTCCACATAGGTAAAGAGGGATCGATGGCGGATTTATTGGAAATAGTATAATATAAAACCACATTGGAAATCAGACAAACAAGTTTTGAAGGCTGCATAATACCACCAAGGAGCTATATTACATTTGGCAAAGAACATAATCAAATGAGACTTAGCAGCCTCATCTCTAAAACAAAATGATTAGATTAGATGTTCCTAGCTTGTTTCCATTTCCTTATCTGCATTTATTTTTCTAGATTAGCTGGTACATGATTGTCTAACAACATCTCCCCCCCTTATCTATGGGGAAATACATTTCAAGACCCCCAATAGATGCCTGAAACCACAGATAGTACCAAACCCTATATATGCTATGGTTTTTCCTATATATACATACCTATGATAAAATTTAATTTATAACTTAGGTACAGTAGGAATTAACAACAATAATAAAATAGCACGATTATAAGAATATGCTATAGTAAAAGTTACATAAATGTGGTCTCTCTCTCAAAATGTCTTGTTGTGTTATATTCACCCTTCTTTTTGTGAGGATGTGATATGATAAATGCCTACTCAGTGAAATGGGTTGAGGTGAATGATGTTAAGACAGGCATTGTGACATAACATTAGGCTATTGACCTCTGGCGATGTGTCAGAAGGAGGATCATCTGCTCCTAGACTGGTTGACCAAAGGTAACTGTGGAAAGCAAAACACGGTGAGGGGGGACTTCTGTAATATTTGTATGCATTTAAGCAATTTATAAAATAATTAGCTCTTCTGTAGTTTTAAGTGTGGTACTCTCTACTCCGTTTGGGTGAGAACATCTGTTACAGGTTTGCAAATATAGGCCCTGTATTTTAGATTTGGGGTTCCATTGGTAACAGTTCTTTTAACAGTCTCCAGTAGGTTCTTTATTTGCATTCTTTTTTTCCATGGGCCAGTGGTTGATAACCAGTACTAGACTCTGTCCAAATATGTTCCTCAAACATAGTCATCACCTAGAAAGTTTAAAGTACGAGCTTCGGCACTTTGCTTATCCTCATGTCTCTTAGCTTCTGTGTATTTCTACAATGAGCCTGGGGAGTGAGACAGGGAGATGGGCCTCTAAGCTCCATCTTTAGAGGTGGGTCTTCATTTTGATGTTATTTACTTTCTTAAGCAGGCAGTGCCCTGCAGGACATGTTTGAGGAAGCCAGTAGGAAGCGCCTGGGAAATGCCAGGTGAGGGTTCCTTTTCCTATTTGACTGGCTCTTCCCTTTCCTACTATTATTTCCTGCTATACTTTTTATTACTGTAACTTGGCCTACACTAACTTTAATCTCGGGCAGATAACTAATTTGCAAACCTAAAAATTATTTGATATTCATTCTCGCTAAATAGCTGGCAGGCTCTCCCTTTTTTTTTTTTTTTTTTTTAAGATTTTATTTATTTGATGGAGAGAGAGACAGCAAGAGATGGCACACAAGCAGGGAGAGTGGGAGAGGGCGAAGCAGGCTTCCAGCTGAGCAGGGGGCCTAATGCGGGCTGATCCCAGGACTCTGGGATCATGACCTGAGCCAAAGGAAGATGCTTAACAACCTAGTTACCCAGGCACCCCTATAGCTGGTTCTCTGAACAAGATAATGTTTCTTTCCCTTTTGGTTTCATATGGGACAGCTGGGCTAAAGTTTGTAATGTTATAGTAGGTCTTTACGGAAGGTTTTTAAATTCACCAAACTCTTTAGAGCTCAACATTCTTCTAATTAAGCCTCTAAAAACTCCTTCCTTCCTAGGTGCATTTTCTAAAAATTTTTATACCACAGGTGGCAGTTTGACATCTTGATATTCTGTTTTATATACCAGACTAATTTTGCAGTAAAGAATTAGAAGGACTCCTTCCTGCTCAGCACTGAACCTTCTAACTAGAGCTAACTATTCCTGTAAGAGAAGTTCAAGAGGATATTGTACATCCCAACAAGAAAGGGCTGCGATACGTATGTATACATATATATCTCTCCTATAACAAGATAGTGCACCTAAAAATTAAGTAAAAAAAAAAAAAAAAGGATATTGCAGAAGAGTCACATTCAATAGAAGGGCTAAAATACCTATTAATTATCAAGAAGAGAAATGAATAAATTTGAGAAAATATACCAGCATAAAGAGGAGGGACAAAGACATCGAAAAGGAGAATAGAGGTAAGAGGTAGGAATATAGAGGCTCCAATATTAGACTAGTAAGAATTTCAGAAGGACAGAATAAAGCCATTGAGGAGACTAAATATAAGAGAATTTTCCAATTTTTAGAAGAGCCAATCTAATGGAAAGGAGCAACCCAAGAAACAAAACAGCAGTGACTTGAAAGGAGGGAAATAACCTCACATACATACAATCATACTCACCCTCCCCCGACACACATACTTTGGCCATATAATAGTGACGTTTCACACTTCCAAGGGGTCAGTGAAAATCCAAAAGCTTCCAGAAAAAGAAGAGCTTTATTTCTAAACATATCAATGAATTTATTTAGAAGTCTATTTAGAATTTCAGTAATACTGAATAGTAGGAGATAATAAAACTAGGACTTCAAATTTTAGAAAAATTATTTAAAGAGGCACTCTACCAAGATAATTTGAGAAAAATAAATGATTGGGCTAAAGGAATTAGTAGAAGTTATTCAAGAATATAATACATAAAATTCCAAGATAATAGCAAATGCAACAAACTTTTAATGAATTGTTCCAACTCATAATATGAAGTCTGAAGTTTTTGAATAAAATTAGGAAACTCTACACAAATTTTAGGAATAGGCCCCAGAAATGCTGGGGTAGAGTTGTCGAAATGTGTTTTCTACTAATAAGAAAAATGAAAATCAGCTGGTATTCTGAGAAAGATAAAGTACTAAAAAATGTTCCTGAAGTGAAGCAAATAAGTATGTAGCATGCTTTTAGAAAAATAAAGCAATTATGTATTGATTAGATGATTCAGGAAGGACAATATATACTATAATTCATATAATTCATATAAAATATTTTTAAAGTTTTAATAGATAAGGTCTCTACTCATTTCTCTATGATGTGTTGGTGGTTCTTCCTCTAAAAGTATGCTGTTTTTATAGGATACTTTAATTACAATACAACACTTATCTTACAGTTTCTCTAAAGTTTTTGTGTTTTTATTAAAAATAGCTTATTTTTTATACAATTGAGATGCCGTCTAATTTTTTATGGATTACTTTCTCTTATTTTTACTGAAAAATAAAGCTATGGTAATTTACAAAACATATATCTTAAAAAAAATCACACACTAGTGACCCCAACCATTTAATATTTTCTCAATTTTCAAATTCAGAAGATGGCTTTAGGAAAGGATTTTTATTACCAAGAAAAATATTTATCTAAGGTTTAGTAATTTGTCTAATTTCATGTGTCAGTTGATTTCTGTTTAACTCAAATTAATTAAATTACATATATAATACCTATAGGAGGGAAGAGAAAATATGAAACCTATCTATTATCTCTCTGAAATTTAATATATAAAGAATAAAAATTTTCAAAATATGTGCAAACTCATTTGGGGCAAAAATCAATAAAGTAAAAAAATAAACTGTCTTGAATTTTACCAATAAAAGGTAATGATTTAATTTTTAATTAAATTTAATTTTTTCTTTGTACTACAGCATAACCTGTAAGAAAGGAAAACTGAATTCTCCAAGCTGAAGTTAGGGTAGGTAAAGATGGAGATAACATTAGCTGAGGAAAACAGTCCTAAATTACCAAGTTTCTACCAAACATCTTCTCTTAATTATTCTCTTCTTGGAAAAAAGAACAGTCAGGGTTACTGTGGAAAAAAAGAGTTGTAAGACAAAAACAGGTGATAGGTGACGGCTCTCTCCTCAGAGCTGCTTTTTACAGTTCCTTGAAGGCACAGACTCAGGGAGAGGAGCCCTCTCACAAGCTTGGGTCTGACAGGGCACAGAAATTTAAAGATTCCAAACTATGACAGTCACTCTGAATACATATATTAGGTCATGGAATTAGGGGAAGACCAAAACCTGCTAAGATATTTGTGAATTTTTATATTGTCAAAGAAACCCCAAAGCTGACACGATCGTCTCAAAAGTTCAATCTTTAAGGTGAATTCAGTGTCACTAAACTCCACCTAAGAGGAAAAGGACTGTCAGAGTTCTTGAGTCCCCATCTTAGGTGTGGCTGTAGCAGATATCAGGGCCCATGGAGGTTAATGGGAAGGAGGGATCTCTTCAGAAAGCAGAATTCCAAGTAAGTCCTGTTGTTTGCCTATAGTATCCATCCTACCTCACTTCCCACTTCTTAATGAATACTGTTGAATAATCCCAATATTGGTGAGGTATCCATCCCTCCTTTCTCTGGCTAAGTGTCCCAACCTATTTTTTTTTTCAACTCCAGGGGTTCCAAATTGAATATTTAAGTGTATTTTAGTAATTCCAGCTTTCTTGCCAGCAGTTCATTTAGTAATGGACAAGTGATTTGATTCTGGCTGAGATGAGAGATGAAGTTCACTGATACACTTTTGGAAGAATGTAACAATTCTCAAGAAAGAGACAGAAGAGAAAAAGGTTGCCTTGACTGTCTCTGAATATTTTCATGTGTGCCCAGATGAGATGCTAAGAATATGTAACATAAAATTATCTAGCAACTAAAATGAGGATAAACCAATACAGGGAGAATGAGCCAATTCATAAGTTTATAGAGAAGTAGATGTTACCCCCACTCAGAATCCATTACCCCTCTGGATTTAATGCTCTATGAAATATTCTTTCATTTGTTAACCAGAGAAGTTGGATTTTCTGTTGCTTGCAGCTTTAAAAAATATCCTGAGGACTGTCAAAGCACATACAGTACTGTATAGACGCAGTTGAAATTTCTTTATCATGTGGCAAGCGTTCATAGTAACTTATTGTGGATATTCTCTTACCCAAAGCACTAACTGAAAAACATCTGGTTCTTAAAAATTGTAGGTCTGAATCAGCAGAACACCTCAAAACTTGAAGCTAATAGAAGACTTTTTGAGGTAAATTTTAGTACGCATGTGATCAAGGAAAGGGTGAAAGAGAAGGAGGGAGAAGCAAATAGAAGAAAAAAGAAGGAAATGAAAAAGAAAAGAAAAAAGACAATGGTGTTTACTGTACAATGGTTCTTATAATCTGAATCACTTTACCCCAATGAGCAAGGTGGAACACATTATATTTAAACCTTGTAAACACTTTATCACTTTGCATAATATGCATTACTAGATGCCAAATATCTTCTGAATTTTAAGGGGTAACATTTAAAAGAATGAAAGGTTAATCGGTTATTCTGCACTGAAATGCTGGATTAAATGAAATTTAAAAAGTCAAGATCATTAAGGGAGATTCCAAAATAGAGAGGTCGAGTGACATACCAGCAGGATAACTTTAGGATTCGGAGAAGCTGATATGAATTGAAAAAGGGTATAAATGAATTTTTTTTTCCTTAAAAAACATCTTTTGATCCAAAAAGCACTTCTGGCCACATTTCATAGTCAAACTGATGGTTGAGTTATATCATGTTAACAAAATGGCTTTTTCATTAAACATAATCCTCTCATGAAATTTAAACAAAATCTAAATTTAATTATAAAATACAAAAATGTACAAACTTTTAAAAGGAAAGAAATACTACATAAGTTCACAATTAAAATAATTAAAACAACATTGGGTTGTTTGAAGCTGATGAACTCTATCTCCTGCAAATGCTATCTGAGCATTCAGGAAGAAGGAAAATCCTCATATGGTCCTGAAAACACATGAATTTTGAGGTGTCCGTTTGCTGGGTAGTTACCTATTGCACTGCAGCAACAAGAAAACAAACTAGAGTTCTTGGTGTACCATCAGTATTTAAAATTTGGGAGCAAATCTGTTTGTAATTGTGTGTATATGTCTGTTTCTAGAATTTTTAATACAAAAGTATGAGTAACACTGTCTTCCAGTCAAAATTCTTAGTGTTTATGATCAGGAAAAAATTTATTCTAGGTTGTAATGAAGTCCAATGTGCTTGAAAGTAAAACTCTAACTAGTCCTTATTTATTTGAAATCCACTGTTTGGTTTAATAAATGTAATAATTAGAGTAAAAAATGATTGGTGCCTTTTTATTATCAGGCCATAAATATTCTCTTTCGAAATTGTAAGTAAATGCCAAGTTTAGTTTTTTCATTCTAGTTTAATATTCCATTTTCCTATTTGGTGTCTAAGTAATATAATGTTAATGGCAGCACAGTCTCTGCCTGCTATCGGTCTATCTCTTCCAAGAGTACAGCCTGCTTTGAGGGTACCTAAGAATTTATCTCATTGGAGGACCATTAACAGAGAACAAATTCAAATCCCATTAATGGTCTTGCTCAATTAGTGGCAGATGTTTTAGAATTCATGGCATACTGCCCTCAGTTAAATGGAAGCTACTATATTTCAAGTTCAACTGGAGTTTAGCAGGAACTAGAAAATTGTGCAATACCTTCATGATTATGGGCCAAGAAGGAATTCTTCAATCATAATATTATTATAAAACTGTTCTTAAACACCTTTAATCTTATTCATATTGTATACAGACTATATATTATATTAGCAAAATTATAAATTTGCAGTTTCTTCTAAGTCAAAATAATTTTCTAATACCAGAAATCCTGAAGTGTTTTAAGAATCTTAACATAAAAACAAAATCAAGTTCAATTATTATTATAAAGCATTAATTTATTACTTATTTATCTTAGATGAGTGTTAAAAATGGGCTACCATCATTATTTGCTTCTTTAATAATGTTTTTAATAATATTTAACAGTTATTAAGTCCTTACTATTTTCTCAGTCCTGAGCTAAATATGTTGACTTTCACTTATCATCATAACATCGACTTCCCTATTAATCTTCTTAGATTACAAAGGTGGAATCTAGAAAGGAATTTGTAAAGAATAAGAAAAGTATTAAAAACACTCAGTGAGGGGCACATGGGTGGCTCAGTGGGTTAAGCTTCTGCCTTTGGGTGAGGTCATGATCCCAGTGTCCTGGGATTGAGCCCTACATTGGGCTCTCTGCTCTGCGGGGAGCCTGCTTCCCTTTCTTTTTCTCTGCCTGCCTCTCTGCCTACTTGTGATCTCTGTCTGTCAAATAAATGGATAAAATCTTAAAAAAACAAAACAAAACAAAACAAAAAAACAAAACACTCAGTGAATGGCAGAGCCTATTTCAAACCCAGATCTAACTAATTTCTGTATTCATGTTCTTATTGAGTCTGGCATAGCATTTCTCTCTCTACTTCACATGTAGAGTTTCAGCAATTGTCTAGAATAATTTCTACTGTAAATCTATAAATTTACCAGATTATCTCAAAGATGTATTTATTGTCAATTTCTCTGAAACTTTTACCAGCTTCCCACAGCTACTAGTTTACATAAAATGACTGTCCATACATCCACATTCCTTCGTATTGCCCCCAGAATCTCATCTCACAACTCCCACAACCCTTATTTCTTTCTCCACCTGCCTCAAATCATTTCATATTCTCTAAGCAGTGTTCATGCTTTCCCCCTTGCTCTGACTTCCTCTCCAGTGTTCTGGCCTTTGAAATTGTGCCCCTTTCAAGGCCTTGTACAAATATGGCATCGATCCCATGGAATCTTTTCTAATAGCCACCCTCTCTATCCTTCAACCTCTTCCAGTTTCTAAGAATTTTGCATGTCCCACTTTTCTTTGACTTTCTTTCCACTGCCATGTTGAGACCACTATTACTGTGTATCTGTTGAGTAACATTATGTCTTACCAATAAATTGAATACAGACACTTGGAACTGTGCCCCTGTGTTTCTACACTGATTTATTATTTTTTAAACTTATTTTGAGGTCTATAGAATAAACTTAGAGTTAAAAAAATAATTTGGTAGCACACATTGTTCTGTAATAGTTCTTACATTTTTTACAGGTTGATTTAGTTTAGTACTTTTACAAAGCAGAGTTAGCACTACCAATATTTGTATGTGCACCAGGATCCAGTGCTTAAAAAATTTTAGTTTAGGGTGAGATGAGAAAGACTTTGAAACTAAAGGCTGACCTCTAGTTTACATTAAGTTGAGTGGCCTTATGATTTGTTTTCCAAACTGGGACAGTTTGGAGAGATAACAGGATAACTATGATTTAGGATAGTGTTGGGAAATCCTGGTTTCATTAACTAGCTAGATGATCTTAGGAAGTCATTTAGTCTCTTTGAGTTCAGTTTCCTCATCCATAGATGACACATTTGAAGTAAACAGATGAGATTTCTTCTATCTCTAAAATTTGTGAAAGGTATAAAATAGGTTTTATGCCATAAAATGTATAGCAGTATTGCAAATTTAGTATATTGTTAATACTTTACCACATTTTGGATTTCAAATTCAGGGAAATGGGAATGCAGGAAATGTAGTGACAAAGAACCCTTTCAGTAAAATGATAAAATTTGGAAAACTATTAGTTTCAGTTAAGGATCAGATACTTTTCAGATAAGCTTGAAGAGTTTAGTAGCAATAAAAATGGAATAGTTAGTAACACAAAATAGATTAATACAGCTACTAAACATAGTCTTCAGGTTTCAAAGAGGAGTTGTGTGGGAGGGGGTTTTGAAAAGTCTAGAACTCTGGCAGGTAAGACATGGGAACTGCTCTGGGAATATGTGTATGGCAGTGGGCATAAGGAAAGTATATATATCTGTTTGGGAAAGGGTAAACTGCATTAAATATTTTAGGTCTTTCTGGATAATGGACTTCAAGCATTCTAGTAAAATATATTCTAAAAATGTGTTTGATCCAATTTAAATATTAGCATTTGATTTAATTTTGAATTTTTTTTTTGTTGTTGTTTTCATGTACAAACTAAAAATCCGCCCTAATGTGACTTTAGAGATGTGTGGTCTGTTTTTAATACCGTGTACTCTTAATGTCTAGAAGTTGCCTGCTATACTGAAGTCACCTAGAGATTATCTCAGCATCTTTATGTAACATTTTTATATAGTCATCCTGTTACCTCATCTCAAATATCAGGAAATAGCCTGACCAGATGCAGGTAAAAATATTACATTCTGTTTTAATGCCACCAAAAAAGAGGAAATGATCCTTAATTGTAGATTCAGTTGTTATTTGCAGGTGCAAAAGGGAACTTTGGCTGCCTCATTTAATAACTTGTTCCAAGAGTTCAAAGGTGAATTAAGAGGATAGTACAATTTAATATATGACCAATTTAACTAGGTGTTGCCTAGAGAAGTTATGAGTCCGTTAGGGAAGAACAGTATGTTACATTAGCAAAAGGAACTTCTGTTAACTAATCACACAATATCAGAAAGGTGTAAACCCGTTTTTCTTTCGAAAGATATCCCTGCTTAATTTTTTTATCTGTTGCTAAGAAACTGATTAAAGTTTGTTGTTATTGATGGTTTGGGTTTGTAAGACTTAGATGTGTCTGAAACTTGCCTAATCTACATTTCCACTTAAATAATTTAACTTCTGCAGAGTGATATATTTTATTACTGTGGGAAAAACAATAAGGAAACTTGGGGATTAAATGGAATTTATTTCTTGGTTTCCTACATTAACTGATTTTGGGGTTATTTCTTCCTTCATCTGTCATACCAGAAAAAATAAACAATTAAAAATTTTCATGGTGCATTTCCATGATTGATTATAAGCTGGGTTAAATCCTTAAATAGTAGAAGTGTTTTCTTGTCAAATTCTTTAGTTTCAATAATATGATATTTTGTTGAACATTCCTATACATTTTAAAAGTCTGATATAAATTAGAATATAATCTTTTAGATGGAGAAACACAATTTTACTCCCTAATTAAATAGAATTGTCTTATACTTAGTGAAGTTATCATGCTACATCTAGATAAAATAACTTTGATTTAGATGTAAGTTCTTCTTTTTCTGTGTCGTGAACTGATTATCTGTATGTGGACTTTATATTTTTATCCAAATGTATGCTTCAGGTACACCAATCAGAATGAAATGCTGGCATGCAACTATGTTTTTACATAGGAATTTTCTACAACCAGAGTTTAGCTTCTTGTTTATCATCTTTACAAAATATAGTGATGTCAGTTTTAAAAAGACCATCTTACTTAAAAGTAGGAACAAGGCTTAGTAGGCAACCCCTCCCTTTTTTTTGTTTTTAATAATTTGTGAGGTTTTAAAAAATTATATAGTTTTTGGGAAAATTTAAAAATTAAATAGCTAGACAGAAAAATGAACACCAGAATTGGAAGGTCGAAACCCATATATCTCTTATACACTTGCCATGCTAGATTAAGATATACATATCTCCTATTTATAGGATATACATATTCTGTGCATGCGTGTGCACGTGTGCACACTCACACTGAGATCCTGTTAATTTGCATTTGGCTTCTGAGATCTTTTGAGTACTCACACACACACATACAGTGTTTTATTTCCTTATAATTACATAAAATGGAAACACCATGGGTTCCCATAAGCAAGAACACCCAAATACACATCAACTGTAATAGCTTATAGGAGAGTTATTTACATAACTTGAGTTTCCACTATATAATGAGGCAGTGGGAATTATTTTATAATAATAAAAATGACAAGTTATTAATCATATATACTTCACTAGACATTCTATATGAGATAACCACTACTATTTTCTTTATTTTACAGATGAGAAAACTAAGGCTTACAGAATTTAGATAATTTATCCAAGATTATAGAGCTAGAAAACAACACAGTTGCAACTATAATTTTGGTATACTTGACCTAGACTTTAAAAAAAAAATCATTGAAATATAATTGACATACAATATTATGTTAGTTTCAGGTGTACATCATACTGATTCTGCAATCTATATATTAACTCAGTGCTCACCACAATAAATGTACTCACCATTTATGACCATGTATTATTATAGTATCATAGACTACATTTCCTATGCTGTACTTTTCACTCCTGTGACAATTTCTTTTATAATTGAAAGTTTGTACCTCTTAATCCCCTTCATCTCTTTTGTCCATCCCGCTGGCTACCTTCCTTGTGGCAACCACCAGTTTATTCTCTGTATTTAAGTCTATTTGTTTTCCGTTTGTTTGTTTTGTTTTTAGACTCCACATATTAGTGAAATCATATGGTGTTTGTTTGTGACAACATGGATGCATCTAGTATTATACTGAGTGACCAAGATTTTTTTAAATTGTCTTATCAAAAATATAAAAATTGTTTTAACCCTGTTACATAATCTTTTTCCTGATTACAGTAAGTTCTTTAAAAGTCTTGTTATATTTCTTCATACACAGAAATCTGGGTACAATCAATAATCACATATTATGATTAGTTAATTAAAAATTGAGATTTTTTTGCTGCAATTTTTTTTATAATACAGACAAACTTATAGTCTAATCTAATTGCTTTCATAACCAATCCTTCAACTTGGTATGAAAAGATAAAGAAATACATAAAAGTTTGCTTTTTTAAAAAATACACTAAAATACAAATTGTACACTTAAATCCATCCTAAAGAAGTTGTAAAAATAATGAGTGATTTTAAAAATTTAATAATTTTTAATGCTTTTTGTTTCTCATACACATTTAATACTGTGGCTAGTTATATGAGTTAAAAATATCCTATTCAGTACAAGAGGATTTGTAAACATACTGTTTATATTAAATGTCTGCTGTTTGGCACTGTTGTTCAATATACGCATCTGGATTTTACCTCAAATGCTTAAAATTGTTGACATAGCAATTTTTGATAGTATTATAAGTGAGGAAGCATATAAAAACTATGAGCTTGATGGGAAATAGAAGAAGGGTTTAGAAAGAGGAGTTAGGAAAAATGAGTGCAAATTGAGAAAAGAGGTGCATAGATGTGGGTCAGAGGAAAAGGTCAAGAAGATGAAGAGTAAAGTCTTGGAAGGTATGTAGAGGATGACTGAAAACAGATGCTGGCAGCAGTCAAGGGAGAGGCAGAGAGAGGAGATCATGATTCTGAAGGTTATTTATCTTTTAATGATACAGAAACAGAAATCAAATGCCCTTCTATATGCAGAGAGAAAGACAGAAAGGATATTTTCTTACCCACCTTTGAAGAGAACAATCATGAGGTCAACTCTAGTGTGTGATGTGCTGGGCCAGGGCACTATTCTTCACAAAAATGGAGTTAATGTTAATACGGTCTGAAAAGGGTTGTTGTAGAGCAGTAAAAGAGTTAATGCATATAGCAAGAACTGAGCAAATGCAGTCTGTTATTAATTTCACCATAATCATTTAGATATTACTTCATTTGCCACCCCCCAGTTTTCTATGAATAGAAATATTTGGGAAATAAAGGAATAGAAAAATAGTAAAGGAGTAATGGAATCATGTTGACCTAAGATATTTGTGATATCAAAGGTCTAAATAGAAATTCTCATATTTTTGTTTATACTTTCAGGATAATGTTTTAGGAAAAATATATAACAAAATTTGTTTTGTAGTGTCACAGATAGTGCTTTCAAGAGAAAGCATCGTCTCCTATAGGAAGAATTTTAAAATTTGTATATTTTATTTTATTTTTTAAGATTTTATTTATTTATTTGATGGACAGAGATCACACTTAGACAGAGGCAGGCAGAGAGAGAGAGAGAAGGAAGTAGGCTCCCCGCTAAGCAGAGAGCCCGATGTGGGGCTCGATCCCAGGACCCTTGGGATCATTACCTGAGCTGAAGGCAGAGGCTTTAAACCACTGAGCCACCCAGGTGCCCCCAAATTTGTATATTTTAAAACAAGATATTAACTTAGTAAATAAGTGAATGAAAAGTTGATTTATATTTGTTTATAATGAGTTTGTCTTCCTCTGGGATTATTTGAAGAAATACTGAAAAAAAGGCAGCACTGGAACTCAGACAAAAATATTTTAATCATAAAATCAAGGGCATAAAAGAATTAGATTCGTTTTTAAATGGAGAACATTTTTTTAAAAAGATTTTTATTTATTTATTTATTTGAGAGAGAGAGCCAGAGAGAGGGAGAGAGAGAGAAAGAACATGAAAGAAGTCAGCAGGAGAGCAGACTCCCTGAGCAGGGAGCCCAATGTGGGGCTCCATCCCGGGACTCCAGGATCATGACCTGAGCCGAAGGCAGTCGCTTAACCAACTGAGCCACCCAGACATCCTAAATGGAGAACCTTTTTAAAAATGATATAAACTGGGGTGCCTGGGTGGCTCAGTGGGTTAGGCCGCTGCCTTCGGCTCAGGTCATGATCTCAGGGTCCTGGGATCGAGTCCTGCATCGGGCTCTCTGCTCAGCAGGGAGCCTGCTTCCCTCTCTCTCTCTGCCTGCCTCTCTGTCTACTTGTGATCTCTGTCAAATAAATAAATAAAATCTTTAAAAAAAAATAAAAAAATAAAAATAAAAATGATATAAACTAGTGAAAATTTAGGTGAAGACATTAATAGTAGTTTATTTCAAAAAGTTCTATAAGCTTATTTTCCAATAAGGAAAAGGTTATGCAGTGCTTATATGCAGTAAATTAGAGAGTATTAAATGTTACCTGTCATCATGACTATATTTTGATATGTTGTCATGATGAGAAAACTAATCTCTTGAATTTAGAAAAGATTAAATTGCTAGTTATTTGCCAAATATGATATTTTAAAATATCCTATTTCATTCTTATCTTAAAATGGTTAGCATTAAGCTATTGTCAAATATATGAAGATATAGAAATGTTATGTATATGTGTTAACTAGTTTAATGCATTTGAAACAAAATCTGCATTACTGAAATCTAATCACTTTAGATTCAGACAGCAAGGGTGTTCTATTAAGTGAAAAACACAAATCAAGCAATATGAAGGCAACGTACAACCTACCAAATTTTCCATTGGGGGCTATGTCCTTGATTTTATAAGGAAGATATCTTGAATTAGACATGCAGTGTAATCAACAGGTCTCTAAATGTGTCGTGGTTTTCCATAAGGTCCTTCTCTTTGTTTGCACAGCTGCTTTCTAAGAGACCTATATATCACATTTCCCTTATGATATTGTCACTGCTTTTTTAAACCTCGTGACCATTTCCAGGAAGAAAGTTGCGTGCATAAATGTTTGATCTTATGAAAACTTGACCCATTGTTTCATTATCATTGATACCATTTGAATCATTTGAATTTTTTGTACAAGCAAGATGTTTGAATTGTCTAATACAATATTAAACTGTGGCTACATTAAAAAAGAAGAAATGTTTATGTAAAATTTAGCCCACAGAATATAGTGTATTCCAACATGTAGTCCCATTTAATCATTTTGTTAGAAATATTATGTTATAGGGCAGTTGATTTACAGATGATTTATTGGCTTTGAAGAGATATCTCAAATCCTCGATCTCAAAGGCTATATTGGTTTTAAAAATAAAATTGATAGGTCAGTAATGCCATGAACTTAATACCAAATTACACAGTTGATTTTTTAAAACAGATACCCTTCTAATAAAACATACTGATGTCAATAAACTTTGTATTAGCAACAAGTAGCCAATTAGCAAGATGCTGTGCTACTTGGTTCCTGCTAGAGAGTTAATAGTCTGATTATTCATGTTTATCTTAATGGTCTCACTTCTCATTTGATTGTTTCCCCTGCTCATCAGTCACCCCCAGGATAAGAGGTATATTTTTTAGAACTACATTCAGGGCCCCTCTTCATCTGCTTCCAGCCTCATCTTTCCAGGAGTGCCACAGTGAATTTCTCACTGTCCCTGTATGTTTTAAGTTCTTTCATATTTTTGTGCCTTTTCATAAGATGACCTTCCCTTGATTATCAACGGTGAAATGATTTTTCAAAAATCCAATTCGTATGTCTCTTCTTCTTTGAAGCCTTACTGGACTTCCCATCTGATAGAGAAGTTCACGCATCTCTTAAGATCATGATTGTGAAAGTGTAAAACATTCTTGATTTGACAACACACAAACACACAAATACACATGCTTCTATTACTTGAAAATAACATGGAAAGAACCTCAAAACTTTTAAATTGTGCTTTTATGTTAAACAACTTGATGATCTTCATAATTAATTTGATATCATAAGACATCCCTATTTACTTTAGTGTTCAACATCTTGTGGATTTGTTGTACATACTAACTTTGTTGGAACTTCTGTTTATGTTCTCACACATGTCACAAGTAAAAACTTTATATAAATCTTGAATGAAATTATCATATTGGGTGGATCAGAGACAATATGATAAATTTTTTATAGCAGATGGTGTAAGAGAAATATTTGCAGTATTTGTGATAAAAGTAGACATTATAATACATAATACATTATACATATAAATATATTAATTATAATTTGTTATATATACAATAAAAAATATATAAAGAACCCTTATACTCAATAACACAAAGATGAACACACTGAATCATGGGTAAATAAAGGGACCATGGACTTAACAACAAAAAAATATAATCAAAATTTAGCTGATATTTAAAATATGGATATTAAAACAAGTGGCCATGGAATAAAGGCCAGCAAATAGAAAAATATCTTAGATGTTCTGGAGCCAGAGTTTATGAAGTAGCTAACTGTCACTTATCTATTATTGATGGGAATGTATTTTTATTTATTTTTACAAATTTCCTGGGGGAAAATTTAGCAAAATATTTTAAAGTCTGAAAATACAAAATTTTATCCTAAACTACTAATTCTAGAAAATAGTCTAAAAGCAGAGATGTAAAAAAATATTGGTTAGGATAATGATCTTCAAAGCCTCACTTTTAAATAATGGAAATACAATGATATACTTATGGACATGAATTAAGATTGTATTTGAGAAGAATATTTAAAGACATGAAAATATCTGTTATTTCACTAACCAAACAAAAAAGAAAATGATAAGCACCTCATATTTGTATAAAAATGCAAGTATATAGAAACATTGGAATGATATACACATAATAACTCTGGATAATGGGATTATGTATTATTTTTATTGATCATATTCTCAAGTTTTCAATGATAAATACATATTACATTTCTCATTAGAATATTTAAATTATTAATTTTCCAGAAATTAAACAATCACAAGCAGAAAAATTAATGGATATTTACAAAGCATATTTTGTAAAATATGTTTAGAATGGGCTGATTTAGCTCTTTACATACCAAGTCCATGTTTCTTGAACTTGTCTAGGAGAGAGTAGAGAAGATAGACAGCATTGAATACAGCTGCATAGTGATGGATGGATTTCTGCAGAATTCATGGCAGGGTTGCTTGAAGTCCACTCCACTAACAACTCCCTATATTTGGGTGACAACTTGATTGCAGGTGGAAAAGGCAGAATTTTCTCAATGCTCTTACATTGAATAGAGAATTCTAGAGCTTTTTCTGGAAATGGCAGCCTAGGAATTATAATTTTTCTGTCCATAGAACATAGTCCTTTCAGTATTACTTTTCCTCACAAAGAATGTAAATAGTATATAGCCTACAAGATTATCTAGCATGAGAGTAGCTCAAGTTTCTTTTCTAAGAATCATTGAAAGAGCCATATTTTTCGTTTTCATGCAACTTCTCTTGGGGAGAGGCACATTTATAATCAGGAATATATATAGATGACAATGCATGTATTTGCAGGTATAATAACATTCAGAGAATGTAACCCTGGAGTATAAATCTGAGAGATTTCTTCTGGGTTTATATTTGGAAAAGATGAGAGCTGAATGTCTGAGCTCAACAAAGTAGAAATGTCAGGTATTCGTGTCAAGTACTCATGTCAGGCTAGAGATAAGCCTAGGATTGCCGAGGTTTCTTCTGAAGTCTATATACCTGAGCCAGTGCATCTTATGCATTTGGCTCCCAAAAGAGGATTATCCTCTTAGAATGATCAATGACTAGCACTTTAAGAATTAACTTCCAGGGCGCCTGGGTGGCTCAGTGGGTTAAAGCCTCTGCCTTCGGCTCGGGTCTTGATCCCAGTGTCCTGGGATCGAGCCCCGCGTCGGGTTCTCTGCTCAGCGGGGAGCCTGCTTCCTCCTCTCTCTGCCTGCCTCTCTGCCTACTTGTGATCTCTGTCTGTCAAATAAATAAATAAAATCTTAAAAAAAAAAAAAAGAATTAACTTCCAAGAAATTCTCTAAATTCAGATCTTTTGAATTGCAAAAATAATATAGGCCCAAGGGTATTTTAGGTGTTGAGTTTGGCAGGCAGGAGACTATTTGGTTTAAGCAAACCAAACCTTAACACAAATAATGGTAGGTTACTCCAGACTAAAATTTAAAAAGAAAAAATTAGATATTGCATATTCTATTAACTCAATGTGACATTGCTGGAAAATTAATCTATATATACAATAAGAATGCTGGATATAAAATGCTAAACCAGTCTTCACCAATTTTTAAAAAAATTTTATTTATTTGACAGACAGAGACCACAAGTAGGCAGAGAAGCAGGCAGAGAGAGAGGGATAAGCAGGCTCCCCGCTGAGCAGAGAGCCCGATGCGGGCTCGATCCCAGGGCCCTGGGATCATGATCCGAGCTGAAGGCAGAGGTTCAACCCATTGAGTCACCCAGGTGCCCTGAGTCTTCACCAATTTTTAAGGCATCTGTGCATTTATATTTTTGTTGTATGGGTTTCTTAGAGGCCTCTGATTTCTTTTGAAGAAGGCTTTCTTTGGAGGATGCACCTATTTCTATTTTGATGGTTTACTGAGAACACAAAGCATTTACCTCATTGTACTGTCTTTTTTCGGAGGTCTTAACATTTGAGATGCTAAATGAGGTTGGTTTACGAGACTCCATTAGGTTTTATTTATTTTTTTTTTTTTGGCCTATTGATTTGTAATAATTTTGCTGTTAAATTCTCAACTGAGGATGGGATTCCTGAAATTAGTAGAGGTATATGGAACTACTACAAATTATTGATTCATTCATTTGCTGATGGACATGAGATTATTTTCAGTTTTGGACTATTAAACTAAAGCTGCAGTGAACATATCTCTGCAAGTCTTTGTATGGGTGTGTGCTTTTCTCTTGGGTAAATACTAGGAGTGGAGTGGCTGGATCATAAGATGCATGTGTTATTTAGCTTTCTAAGAAATGGTCAACCTATTTTCCAAACTTCTTGGGCTATTTTAAATTCTCACCAACAATGCATCAGAGTTCTATTTCTTCCACATTCTTGTCAACACTTAGTAGGAGAACTTTAAAAAATTTTAGCAGCTCTAATGGTTATTTAGTCATATCTCTTGTGGTTTCAAATTGCATTTCCTAATGATTAATGATGTTGAGTGTCTTTTCTTGTGTTTATTTCCCATTCATATATCATCCTTGGAGAGTTGTCCAAATATTTTGCCCATTTTTTAAATTGGATCACTTACATTGTTATTGTATTTTGAGAGTTATCTATATACTGTTGATAGCATGTCCTTTGTCAGATACATGGTTTGCACATATTTTCCCCAAGTTTATAATTTATCCATTTTCCCAAAAGTAGCTTATGAAGAGTAGAAACTTTTAATTTTGGTGAAGTTCAGCTTATCCATTTGTCTTATATTGGTTGTGCTTTTGGTGTCACATCTAAAAATCTGTACCCAGTTCAAAGTCACAAAGATTTTCTCTATTTTCTTTAAGAATTTTGTAGATTTAGGTATTATGTTGGATCTGTAATGCCATTATGAATTGATTTTTGTATATAATTTGAGGTATGGGTCAAACTTCACATTTTTTGTAGATGTATATCCAATGATTACAGCATCACTTGAAAGGATTATTCTCCACTGAATTGTTTTTGCACATTCTAAAAAAAAAAATCAGCTGTCCATATATGTGTGGGTGTAATTCTTAATTTCCTATTTTGTTCCATTGATTTACTTGAGTTCCTTTATGCCCAAAGAGACCATTTTGACTGTTGTTGCCTTTTTTTTTTTTTTTTTTTAAGATTTATCTATTTATATGAGACAGAGTGAGAGAGAAAGAGCAGGGGGAAGGGCAAATGGAGAGGAAGAGAGACTCTTAAGCAGACCACCTACCCAATGCAGAGCCCAGGAACTCAGGACTCTATCTCATGACCCTGAGATCATGACTTGTGCCAAAATCAAGAGTCAGATGCTTAACCAACCAAGCCACCCAGGGGCCCCAGCTATTGTTCTTTAATAAGTCTTGATGTCAGGTAATGTTGGTCTTTCAATTTCATTTTTTCAAAGCTGTTCTATTTTAGCTCCTTTGCATTCCAACTCTTCACTGAGATTTTTCTAATGTTAACATGTTACACAACCATTGTATATTTATCAAAACAAAGACATTAACATTGGTAAAATACTATTATATACTAATACTAAACTACAGATTTAGTAGAATTTCATGGATTTTTCCATTAATGTCTTTTCACTGATCCAAGATCTAATCCAAGATACCACACTGCATTTAGTCATTATGCTTAGATTTTTTCCAGTCTGTGACAGCTTCTCTATTGCTCCTTGCTTTTTTGTGACTGATACTTTTAAGGAGTAGTGGTGAAATATTTTATAGAATTTTTCTTAATTTGGGCCTGTTTGACATTTTCTCATGATTAAGATTGGGTTCATGGATTTGGGGGAAAGTATTATCCTTTTTATATGTTGTTGGATTTGACTTGCTAGAACTTTGGGATTTATGCATCTATCTAAGGAGACAGGTCTTTAAGTTTGTATGTTTTAATCTAGTAATGCTTTTGTTTGTTTTTTGGTATCAAGATAATACTTGATTCATTTTAATTTTCTAGGAGATTATGTGCAGAATTGGTATTGTTTCTTCCTTAAATATTTGGTACAATACACCAATGAAGCCATGAGAGTCTGGGTTTTTCTTTGTGGGAAGGTTTTTTTGTTTGTTTTTGTTTTTGGAGGAGCAGCAGAGGCGGAGAGGAGAGAATCCCAAGCAAACTCTACAACCAGCATGGAACCTGACACAGCGCTCAATCTCACGACCCTGTGATCATGACCTGAGCCGAAATCAAGAGTCTGGTGCATAACCAAATGAGCCAACCAGGTGTCCCTCTTTGTGGGAAGGTTTTACACTCAAATTCAATTTATTCATAGATATAGAGATCTGTAGTTTTTTTTTTTTTCTTTAGAGATTTCATTTATTTATTTGAGAGAGTGACAGAGCAGAAGCAGGGAGAGATGCAGAGAGAGGGGGGAGAAGCAGAAGCAGGCTCCTCTTTCAGTGGAGAGCCTAATGTGGAAGTGATCACAGGACCCTAAGATCATGACCTGAGCAGAAGGCAGCTGCTTAACTGATTGACCCACCCAGGCATGCCTAGAGATCTGTAGATTGTTTTTTTTTTTTTTTTTTTAAGATTTTTATTTATTTATTTGACAGAGAGAGAGAGAGAAAGAGAGGGGAAACACAAGCAGGGGGAGTGGGAGAGAGAGAAGCAGGCTTCCCGTTGAACAGAGAGTCCAATATGGGGCTCAATCCTAGGACCCTGGGATCATGATCTGAGCCGAAGGCAGACTCTTAATGGACTGAGCCACCCAGGCACCCCAGATCTGTAATTTTTTAAATTTATTTTTGAGCAAGTTTTGGCAGTTTGTGTCTTTCAAGAAATATGTCTCTTTCATCTGAGTTGTCTAATATATTGGCATAATATTAATGGTTATACCTTACTTTTCAATATCTATAGAGTTGGTAGTGATACCACTTCTTTCATTCCTGGTATTTTTATTTTTCTCTTTCTCTTTGTTTTCTTCTGGACATGTCTGACTAAATGTTTTCAGTTTTATCGATCTCAATCAGATTTTGGCATCCTTGATTTTCTGGTTTCTGTATTATTAATTTCCCTTCTAATTCTATCATTTTTTTATGCTTCATTTTGGCTTAGTATGCTATTTTTCTCCTTGCTTAAGAAGCAACCTAATGTCCTTGGTTTGAGTTTTCTTCTTTTCTAATACAGATATTTAATGCTATAGATATCTCCCTCCTCCTAAGTTAGGCTTTAGCAGCATCCTACACATTTTTATACATTCTAGTTTTATTTTCATTTATTGCAAAATAATTCCTTTCTTTTTGTCTTTGATCCATGGGTTATTTAGAAGTGTATTATTTATACTAAATGTTTGGTTACATTTTCAAATATTTTTGTTACTGATTTATAATTAATTTCATTGTAAAATTCAAGAACATACTATGTATAATTCAAACCCATTTGAATTTATTGAAGTTTGTTGTATGGCCTATAATGTTTTGGTGACTATATCATGTACACTTGAGAAGAATATTTTTGGAGTGAAATGTGCTCAATTAAGTCAAGTTAATTGACCGTGTTTTTTAAATCTTAAGTACAAAATTTTACTGATTTCCTGCTTATTTCTATCCATTAATGAAAAACTTACTGCAATTTCCAATTATAATTTTTCTGCTTATTAGAAATATGTTTTGAAAAAGGAAGTAGAATGAAGGAACAAGGAACATCTGTGCATTGGAAAAAGAATTGAAAGATACAAAAGAAGCAGGCACAGTAAATTGTTGGATTTCTTTGACTACTAGGCATGAGAAAATTATATATAAAGTATCTATGATGATTATATAACCTGCCAAATGTTGATATTTAGTAAAATTCTTGATTCATATACATTGACTTAGTAAAGTGATTTCACTGAACTTTCTGAATTTTAATATATTACTGATTCTATCAGGTTTTCTTTAGTCTAAATTAGGTTTTTAATCATACAATATGCATAGGGAGATAATTTAATTTATGTCTTTTCAATAGTTATATTTCTTTTTTTTTCTGTTTTCTTCATTATTACATTGGCCAGACCTTCCCAAACAATATTAAATCATAGTAGTGACTACATGATGGATATGCTTGTCTATTATCAGCCTATGGTAGGATTAGCTCATATTTCAATATCAACTTAATGACTTCATTTTACTTTTGGATTGAGGTTTGTTTTCACTAAACAACTAGATTTTTTCCTAGTAGTTTACTGGGTTTTATGAGGAGTGAATGTTAGATTTTATAAAGTGACTTTTTTTGAGCATCTATTAAGATTTATTCTGAATTACGAACATGACAAATGATAATATTTACTAATAAATCATTACATTGCCAGAATAAGATCAAGTTAGTGATAGTTGATTGTTATTTTATTATAGTGTTAAATGTTTTATTCTATTTAGGAATTTTACATATGAAACGAGTATCATTTTATTATTTTTCTTTTAACTTTGAACTATTTTTGTCATGGTTTAATATCAGAATCCTGTACAGCAGTTTCATAGAACAAATTTAGACTATTTCTATTTATCATATTCTGAAAAGGTTTGTATAAGTATTAAATCTCTTCATTTCAAGTTTGAAAGAATTCATCTAAAAAAGAATTTGGGCACAAAGACTATATATGTGGGTTAATTTTTTTCTTAAGTGGTATTCATTTTCTTCTGTAGTTATAGCTTCACTCAAATTTCCACCATTTTCTGAGTACTTTTAATATTTACATGCTTTAGCAAAACACATTCTTTGAAATGGGAGTGCCATTTATGAGTGTCTTGAAGTGGAAAATATTCAGACATGTTAGTTTTCTCTGGTTCTTGTCTTAAATAGATTTTTGTTAGTTCCATTTGTTTTGAATTTCTTTATTCCTCTACATATGATAGTAGGATTTCAACATTACATTCTTCTTTTTCTTTTTTTTTTTTTCAAGTTTTCATTACATCTGTGTGCCAGATCTTGGTTCATTCTTTAATGTTTCACCTTTCAGTGCAATTTTGTTTCAGATGTGTCTTTTCATATTAACATCAAGTTAATGTATTTTTTAACTTTCTATTGAAGTTAAGAAACATACAAAAATACACATAGTGTAAGTGTTAGAGCTCAATTATCACAAAATGAGTTCACCCATACAATCATCTTCCAGGTCAGGAAACAGAATATTACCACCACCCTAGAAGTTTTTGTTTCCTCCTAATCTCTACCTCCTTAAGTATTAGCTTGACTTTTAAGATCATAGTTAGTATGACCTTATTTTGTATTTTCTTTTGTAAAATTATGAAGTATTTTTTGTGCATATTATTACTTTCATTCAACATTTTGTATGTGAGATGCATCCATGTAGTTGCATGGTGCTAGACTTTTGTTAGGTTCATTACTGTTTGGTATTTCATTATATGAATATATCATAAATTATTTATATATTCTGCTATTAATTGACAGTTAATTTGAGTTTGGAGATATTATGAATAATGTTCCACTGAACATCCTAGTGCATGTATTTGGTACAAATATTCATTTATTGCATGCCTGTTGGATTATACCTGGGAGCAAAATATAGTAAATGTGTGTGTGTGTAATGTGCTAATTAATTTACATAGTCACCAGTTCTTGGCTTTGTCTGTTTTTATTCCATTTTATTTTATTTTGTTTTAGTCATATCCTGATAATATATTATTATATCTCTGTTTTTTAAATATGCATTTCAAGGGTTTCTAATGAGGCTAAGCTTTTTTTCATGTATGTGTTAGCATATGGATATCCTCATTTGTGAAGTGCTTGCCTGTGTATTTTTCCATGATGCCAAATGAATTTTTTCTAAGCAACATGCAGAGGTTATATATGTAATATTTACATGATAATATCCATATCCGTACTTTTTCAGATTATGTATTGTAAATATGTTTTCACATTCTTAGAACTGCCTTTACTCCTTATAAATATGGTGTATTTTGGTGATTGGGAGTTCTTGGTTTTAATTTATCAATTTTTAGTGCTTACTAGATACCATCTAAGAAATTTTCGCATACCTCAAGGTCATGAAGTTATTCTATATTACCATCCAGAAGCTTGTTAGGGTGTCAGACAGTACACAGTGGAGTGTACCATTTGCTCCTCTTTAAAAAATTGGTGTTGAATCACATGACACAAAATCCAGCAATCACAAATAACTTCAGTGCTTATTATGCATGCATACATAGACAAAATGAAAGAATTTCCTGGGTGAGCAGCAGCTGTGTCTCACCAGCAAGAATTTCTTTTCAAACGTCTGGAAGATGAGCTGGAAGAGAAGGAGTGAGGTCAGGAGGGCAAGATATAAACATTAATTATATATTTGTCTAAATCAGAAATGCCTACAATATGAACTGAAATAGTAGCATTGGATAAGAAAAGGTAAATTCAGATATGGAAGAGGTAAACTCAGCCAGTATTGGTATCTAAATGGTTTTAGAGGTTGAAGCTCTCCAGGATGATTTCAAAGATTCCAAATAAGATGATTAGGCTTTAGGCACTGAGATAAAAGATACAGAAAAAAATTTCTCTAGAAGGAGAAATAACTTTATTGAGTTTTATGCATTTTATATTTGAATTGTCTTTGGGACTTTGGGATAGAGAAGTCTGATGATTAGTTGGAAATACAATTTTGAAGCTAAAGAGAAAACCAGCACTAGAGACAAAAGATTAGGAACTCATTGGTGTGTAAATAATTTTCTTGGTACTTGGAAAATTCCACAAAAACTGACTCAAAACTTGAAAACAAATGAATTATGATATCAATAAGATATATTTTTAAATGGAGTAAATATGTGAAAAGATACCTTGACATAAGGGAAGACCTTCTAGTAATAATAGAATTGATAGTTAACAAATTGGATAAGTTGACATATATGAACAATAAATTTGTCCATCAGAAATTGGATTGGTAAGTCACAGAAGCATTTGGAAGGGTCATGAAACCAAAACTGATAGCTCCCATCCTTCAAGAGCCTTTGACTTAATTGGCGGATCCCAAGGTCTGTTGCAATCACTTCCAGTTTTTTGTCATATGATGTGTCTTAGCCTAAAAACCAGAAGAATAGACCCCAGTCCATGAAAATGCACTATAATAATGTCATCTTATATTATGCGGGGGAGATTTTCATTTATTTATTTGAGAGAGAGAGAGTGAGAGAGGACTGAGGATAAAGGGAGAAACAGACTCCCTGCTGAGCAGGAAGCCTGATGTGGGGCTCAATCCCAGGACCCTGGGATCATGACCTGAGCCAAAGGAAGACACTTAACCAACTGAGCCACCCAGGTGCCCCAAATATGTTGTCTTTTAAAAAGCAGCACATCTATCTTTTCTGAGCTTGCACCTTGGGCCAGCTATATGTTTCTGTTTTTTGTGAGGCTTCTTTTTATAGTTCATTTTTAAATCCTAAACATAACTAGTGAGATCGCATAGGAATAAAATAAAAAAGAGAAGAGAATGGGTGATATAACACTGAGGACTACATTGAGGTGAGAAGAAAAAATAATTTACTGAAGGCCTAGAGAGAAATGAGAGAGTGAATAGAGAGACCCAGAATAGAAAGAAAGAAAGCATATGACCGAAGACGTTAGTTTTAAAAGGTAGTAGTCACAGTTTCAAAAGCTACAATGGTGACATATAAGAACAGGAATAAAAGTATGCAATAGACTTTCAGTGAGAATTATGGACTTTTGGAAATAAGCTAAAAATAATGATAGGTAACTGAACCTAAATTGAAAACCAAAATTTCAGAAGAACTTCCTTTTCACTTTCCTCTAAGATTCTCTTATTTCCTGCAACAAACTTACCATAATTTTTTGTTTGTTTGTTTGTTTTTCTGTTTGTTTTACTAAAGCTGGTATTAAAAGAGTACCAGAAATGGCTATCACCTTTTATTATATCCTGGGCAATTGTATTTAGTTAAGTTTTTAGCTCAATCAATTAAATATTTATTTCACAGATAAATGGGGTTTAGAAAGCTGGATTCAAAAGTTACACACAGGGGTACCTGAGTGGCTTGGTTAAACGTCTGACTTCAGCTCAGGTCATGATCCCAGGATCCTGAGATTGAGCCCCACGTTGGACTTCCTGAACAGGGAGTCTGCTTCTCCCCCTGCTCATGCTCTCTCACTTACACTCTCTCTCTTTCAAATAAACAAATAAAATTTAAAAAATAAAGTTACACACAGAGTAAATGGCTTGGATTTAACATAAAGCCCATGCCTTAGTCACTACAACAAATTGTTTGAGAAAATTAATATCCTTATCAGCATCTCTTCTGAAATCTCTTCACTATTTTATTAACAGGCATAATTTCCTCAAGAGGAAAAAAAAAATACCTCTAGGAAATGAAAGAGAAGATAGCAGAGAATCTCAAATGGTCATATTTTTCCAACTTCATCTATATCTGAATTTTGAGATACTCTATGATATTTGGCAATTAACAGTGAGGAAACAAGATAGAAGGAAGAAACTACCAAGGACTATTCATTTTAAAATATTCATTGTCCAATGAATCCATCTAAAAGATTTGCAAATATCCCACAAGCCAGCTGCTTTCAAAAAGACCTCTATCAGTAGCACAAGATGGTACCATTGGCATATTATGATCAACACTTGGTGCCTTTAGAACACTCTTACCAACTGGCCACAACCAATTCATTAACACATCAGCACACAGGTGAAAAACTAAATCAATCTAATAACCAGCCTGTGGTCAGACTGCAGTCCCATAGTAATCATCTTGCAGCACCTCCAGTTAGCTCTAAGCAGATGGTGCAGAGCTGCTCATTATTGTCATCTGTCAAGTCTCAGGACACAATTTCACAGGGCTTCAATAACAAGGCTCTGAAAGCACCAGTATCCCAACCCAAATGTCAGGCCACACCTTCACTAGGCCTCCACCAGAGAACTTCACTGTGGCCTAATCGGAGAGCACTGAGCTCACCTGTGATACACCATAAATCTCAGACAACACCTTCACTTGAACTTAATAAGACATCTTCATCTATGGAGTCCACCCAAAAAAATCTGAGCTCACAATTACCCCTCCCCAAACCTCAGACTGCATCTTCACCAGGCTTTTGCCAGACATCATCTTCACAGAAGTCTAATCAAGGAGTCTCAAGTTCATCATCATTCCCCTCCAAACATCAAGAAACACCTTCCCTAGACGTCCTCTGGACATCATCATCTTTGGGATCTAATCAAAGAGTGCTTAGCCCAACATTACCACAATCCAAGCCTCAGAAAGCATCTTCATTGGATAGCCTTTGGACATCTTTGTTAGAGCGCAATCAGAGATCTTTGAGTTCACCATCACTCAACTCTAGACTTCAAATAAATGACTTGCTTCAGTCATCACGTTCATTGGAATCCAATCAAATGGCTCTGAGCTCACCATTACCTGTCTCAAGATCTCAGACAGCACCTGCACTGAATTCTAGTTCCTGTGTTCTGAGTTTACCATTGTCCCACTCAAAACCAAGGAAATCACCTTCAGCACATTTTGTCTGCCAGGCTCAGAGTTTGCCATTGTTCTCGCTCAAATCTCAGACAGTGCTTACACTTAATCATGACTTTAGGACCTTGAGCTCACCAGTTTGTCACTCCAAGTTTCAGAGCACTTTGTCACCAAATGACAAACAGAAAGCCACAGATTTGTCTTCACCCCATTCTAAACCAAATGTTTTAGGTCCATCATTATCAAGCTCTAAACACTTTATCAGAAATATAGCTGCTTCAACATTGGGCTCCAGATTCCAAAGTAAAAGCAGCTTTGATCTTTGTGCAAAGACAGAATCAAATAAAGAAAGTCCATGGAGTTTAAATTACATTTATCCCTGCATTGTTAAAGGTGGAACTGTCCCTGATGATGTCCTAAATAAAATTGTCAATTCTCTTTCCAAGACTAGAATCCAGAGGGATCTCTGTAGGCAGATTCTCTTTCGAAGGATGAGGGGAAGACCAAATCCTCATCCTGGTCCCCGTCTTTCATCAAATTATGTAGTTTGTTTAGCTTGTGCTTCCTGCATAAAATCTCAGTGTAACCATCTTACAGGAAGGAAGGATCCTCGAGGTGCAACACTGTTTGTCATACCAACACCTGAACTCGGTTCTGAGGGAGAATCGGAAATGAAATTAGTTTTTCTCCTTTCTCTACCAGAGACTTCTCTCTCATCTTGTCTCCCATCCCCTGTGAAAGAAAATCAGCCTGATGAAGCCCCTGAAGACAACCTTGAAGGAATGGAGAAGATACGTATTTTCTCTCCATCTGAACCTGAAATCACACTGGAGCTAAATAACCAATGGCCGACAGTAGCCCCTGAAAACAAAGTTGTAAGCCAACAACCCGAGGCTATTGACTGGCTGCTTTATGTTAAGAAAAGTAGTAATTTTCAGCCACAGTCCTCTTCCTCCTCTACATCCTCCTCCTCCTCTTCATCTTCATCTTCTTCTTCCTCTTCCTCTTGCACTCCCCCTTCCTTACTGCCTCCTTCCAAAGAGTCTACCACATCTACTCTCTCAGGTTGTGTATTCACTAAGGTACTTAGTTACCACCGGTTGCCTCCAGGGGTCTCCTGGCTTGAGTTTATATGTAGTAAAAATCACCAGCCACCTCCTGGAAAACCACAACAAAGTCAATCACGACTTCCCAAAACAAGGCCTATGAGGAATAGCACCACAGTAAAAGGGTCAAAGGGGCCAAAGATACTGTTCAAATTTTTCCAGACAGTTTCAAAATGAGACAAATATTGATTAAATTAACTTTTTGTTTCTTTGAAAGCAATTGACCTCTTAGTTCTTTGAAACTAGAGATTGATTTCCTACCATGCTTATTAAAATTCTGAGTAATAACCAAGTGTGACTGTATATTTTAGCTGATGAAACACCTAGTTAAGGGGAACTAATACTCTTAAGTCTATTTTCTAGTTAAATAATAGACTATGATCTCCTAGACGACAAAACTGAATCCCAGGTTTTTAACCAAAAGCCTGGCTTATAGTAGCCACATATAATCATTGTTACATGAATTAATCATAATTGGCCATAAATCAGAAATACCTCATCTATCTTGTCCTGAACAGTATCTAGCTCATTGTTATTCTCATTTCTCATACAACATGATAATGACAGTATCCTTAAGCCAATTCATGCTAATCTGTTTCCCTATTTCTAAAGAAAATTCAGATCATGTTCAACAGGCAAGAATGTACATAGGAATTTTTTCTCTAGTTATATGAATCTCGTTCTAGTTATGTGTTCCTAAGGAAAATCCTTCTATGCTAAGTTCCCACACTCTGAAATCCAGTGATTTATTCAACCTTAGTTAACAAATCTCAGCAGAGAACTAACTAGTACAAATAACTCTACCTGTCATCTGTGCCAGTATTTATAGGCTCTGTGCCAATATTTAAATTGTAGGCTCTAAAGTTACCTGTTCATCACTTCTATCTATACATCCAAAATGGGTTAATAAAAATGTTTCAAAAATGTTTTTGTTCCACTGGGTCTACTGGTAGTGGGAAGGGAAAGACTGTCTTATCTACTCACCTTAAGTGATCATCTCAATCCCCAAGGACTAGAATTAGTATCTCGTGCATGCACTGATGACTTAAAATTCTGTTCTACCAATATCTTTTGACTCTAAACTGGACAGTTCCAACTGAATAATGCACAGGCATCTCAAACTCAACATGATGAAACCAGAATTATTATCTTTACATTTACAATTTGGATCATTATATTTACAATCCTTTGCCCCTAGTGTTCCTGTTTCAATGAATGTACCACCATTCATCATGGAGGCATGTTTGACTGTTCTTCTTTTTTTTTTTTTTCATTGCCTGCCCCTCTCTTAGGTCCATGAGTTCTATGGCCTTTCTGTTCCTAGAATCCAGCTTTTTTTCTCCAATCCCAATCCTTGTCCTAGTTGTGATCACAACTGTTTGTCACCTGGATTACTGCAATAACTCCTAAACGTGCATTTCTAACTTTTGAATACATTTGTAAGAAACAAATTTGGTAATGCCATTCCACTGCCTAGAATCCTTTCATCATTGCCCAGTGTTTTCTTGGCAAAGTCTAAATTTCTTTTATAATTGAACTATGGTAGCCTCTCAACACTTATTTCTGGTTCTTCTCCGTTTTCCTCCTGGATGCTACTGCTATACTAATTGCTTTAAAATGCACAGAATGTGGGGTGCCTGAGTGGCTCAGTGGGTTAAGCCTCTGCCTTCAGCTCAGGGCATGATCTCAGGGTCATGGGATCGAGTCCCGCATCGGGCTCTCTGCTCAGTGGGGAGCCTGCTTCCTCCTCTCTCTCTGCCTGCCTCTCTGCCTACTTGTGATTTCTGCCTGTCAAATAAATAAATAATCTTTAAAAAAAAAAAAAGAAAATGCACAGAATGTGCCAAGATCTCTGTTATATCCTACACTTTTTTGTTTCTCATTTTATTCTAGTTCTTTTTTTTTTTTTCCCATTATGTTAAGTGTACTCTTTAATCCCCATCCCTGATTTCCTTCATCCCCCAACTCACTCTTCTCTGGTAACCATCAGTTTGTTCTCAATAGTTAAGAGTCTGTTTCTTGGTTTGTCTCTGTCTTTCTATTCTTCTTTTCCTTTAGTTATTTGTTTATATTTTAAATTCCACATATGAGTGAGATCATATGGTATTTGCCATTCTCTCACTGACTTATTTCACTTAGCATTATACTCTCTAGCTCTATCTGTATTGTTGCAAATGGCAAGACCAGTCTTTTTATGGCTGAATAATTTTCCATTGCATATATATACCACATCTTCTTTATCCATTCATCTGTTGATGGACATTTTGGGTGCTTCCATATTTTGCTATTGCAAATAGTGTTGCAGTAAACATAAGGGTGCATATCTTCCTTTGAATCAATATTTTTGTATTTTTTAGGCAAATACCCAGTAGTTCAATTACTAGGTCATAGTATAGTTCAATTTTTAATTTTTTGAGGAACTTCCATACTGTTTTCTACAATGGTTGCACCAGTTTGCATTCCTACCAATAGTGCACAAGAATTCCCCTTTCTCCACATCTTTGCCAGCACTTGTTTCTTATATTTTCTATTTTAGCCTTTCTGACAGGTGTGAGGTGATCCATTGTAGTTTTAATGTGCATTTCTTTGATGATGAGTAATATTGAGCATCTTTTCATGTGTCTGTTGCCCACTTGTAGGTCTTCCTTGGAGAAATGTCTCTTCATGTCTTCTGCCCATTTTTCCACTGGATTGCTTTTTGGGTATTGAGTTGTATCAGTTCTTTTATATTTTGGATACTAACCCTTTATCTGAAATGTCATTTGCAAATATCATCTCCTATTCAGTAGGTTTCCTTTTAATTTTGTTGATTTTTTTTTCACTCACTGTGTAGAAACTTTTTATTTTGATTTATTCACAGTAGTTTATTTTTGCTTTAATTTTGCTGACCTTACATCCTACACTTTTAAATAGAAAATTTTGCTGTCCAGAAATACCTTCCCATCTATACATTTTTATCCTACAGGACTCTGTTTAATATTGAAATCTCTGGAAAGCCTTTTCCTGATGCATTTATGAAGGGGTTAGTTGGCTCTCCTATTATTATAAAACTGTGTTAACTCTCTGTACGGCTCTTAACCCATTACAAAATAATAATTTCTTGTCTGTTTTCACTTACTATACTGAAAAGTCCCTCTATTTTTTTTTTTTTAAACCTAGTCCTTGGCATAGAGTGCATGCCTTAAAACAGTGTTGATATTGAATAATGTTGTTGAAGTTCTTCATCTTTTTTTAATTCTCTGAAATAAGTAACAGTTCATCAGTTTGCTTCTTTCCTGTAAGATTGAATTGTTCTTTGTACCTTTTGTCTTGGTGAGAACATACATAAAACTGTTATTGATGACAGCAGTCATCTTTATTTCTTATGTTAACAGTGCTTCTTTCTAGTATTTCAGTATTAAATGTGATGTTGGTTGATATATAGCTGGTCAGTGATGATGAGGAAAAACTCATGTATGTGATAATGTGTTCATGGCCTTGTCCAACCCATTTAGAAGACCCTTGACATGTGTTTTATTCATCCTGAACTTCTCTTTTGGTGACACACATCACTTTGTAATTACTTGTTTAATATGTTTTCCACTAGACTGAACTTTAGGAGTGGAGATCCTGTGTCAACCTTGTTTACCACTAACTCCTCAGGATGTGGTACCTGGCGCGTATTATGTATTTAACAAATATTTATGGAATTAAACTAAGGAGCTCAAATGACTTTTCTTCGCATAATTTACATGTTTAATTTTGTAACTATCAGCTTGTTTTCTAAACTTTATACCTTATTGTAGTTTCTTTTTACTTCTTTCCTTTTTTTTTTTTTTCTTTTTAGGGCTATGATTTAGTTGCTTTTTACTTTTCTAATGTATTGGCAGTTATTTATCTTGTTCTTAATTATAACAATGTCTACTTTCAAGATTTCTTCAAAAGAGTTCTTTAACCAGTATTTTCTAATTTGAACATAAAACTGCATCAAACTTATGGGGAAAATGCATAAACAGTGGTTATCCAACCCTGTTTCTCCCCAGTTTCTGATAAGACATCGATAAAATAAGAAAGAACATGTGTCATGCCAGAGAGGCCAAAAAATTTCTGACAGATCTTGTATAGATGAGACCAGATTTCAAAAATGTAAGTCTTCTTTTTTTTAAATTTCTTTTCAGTGTTCCAGAATTCATTGTTTATAATTCACTACGTTTGAAAAAAAGAGATTATCTGAGACATAATAGAAAAAGATATTAATTGCATTTCATTAATGCTTTTCTCCTTAAATGGAAAGGGCTAGACATCAGAACAAATCATAGTATAGTTGAGAGGTAGAAAGTAGATCTTATGAGTTGTCTCATTTTGATCCAAACAACTGATGTAAACTGGAATGATACATCTGGATGATAACTTGACAGTAATATCAAAACCTTAATAATATATGTAACTGTTCAGGGGTAATATACATAACTGTTTGCCCTATGATCATCTTTATTCAAAATTATTTTAAAGAAATCATCACGACTATATAGAGTTATAGAAAGAAGTAAGCTTTGTGTTTCCTTATAATAAGGATTGGGGACAAATTTAGATGTTCATTTATAGAAGTGTTTAAATACATTATGACTCATACCTGTGATATTTTTCCTAGTGAAAAAGTTGTTATTTCTAATATTGCATCTACATTCATTTCAGGAATAGAGCTACTTTCTTCAGGAAAATGTCTTGTTGAAAATCCTTAAGCATGGATAGTGATCTTGAGCATGGGTTGGAAGAATAAACTTGAACAAAGAAGAGATAGCTAAACGACTGTATTTAAATTTTAAACAGGACTTTTTCAATGAAAGACCAATGAAAAGAGAGAATATAACATTTTTGATTTAAGTGAAAATATACTTGGATTATAAGACATTATATGCAGTTTATATATGATTCCACCTTGTAAAACATTGAAATTATGCATATAGGTATATGTATGTCTTCATATTTCTGCAAAATCTATTTCATATATATGAGAAAGATGGGGTTATGAAATAAACACCAACAATAATGAAGTGATTATTACTAGAAAATGTTATAAAAGAATGTTTAGGAAATGAGGAGATTTTTAATCTTTTCCAAATCTTTAATAAATATGAATTCCTTTTATAATCAAAACAAATGTTTCAAAAATAGAAAATTAAACTTGCTTTGTTTTTTCTACTTTAGATGAGGTATATAGCACACAATTTTGCTGTTGTACTCTTGTCCACCTATTGGTATCATTTGTGGCATTACAAGTTCAGAAGAAATACATATTTCTATGAGATACATAGTTTTTTTCAGAAGCAAAAAATTTCCATTAAGTTTTAAAATCCATTAAAATATTTGTAAAAAATGGATATTTTCTATTTCAATATTTGTTGCTAGACTTCTTACACTGTTCTTTTATTTATTTGTGCATTTATTTATTTTTAATTATGAAATATTTCAATCCTATAGAGAAAGACTGACAATATGTTGGTGAAAGTTTTTAACCACTATCCATCTTTATCAAATCTTCTTTGGTTACATTTACTTCATATGTTAAAGAAGTAAAACATTTTGATATGAATGCTAACCCCTTTGTATATAACCAGCCAAGATCTCAATCCTATCTTGTACTCCCCAGGAGTAATCACTGTCATAAATTTGCTGTAAGTTACTTTTCTACTATTTAAAAATTTCTTAAATATTTATAGAACCTAAAAATCTAATTTTCTGGATATTTTAATGTTTTATCACAATATATATAACATTTTGAAATGTATAATTTTTGATCTGGAATATATTTTTAAGATTTATTCTATAATACTTTATAGATAGGTCATTTCAAGTGCTTTGTGTGTGTGTATACATACATATATATTGTACACACATATATAGATATATATTGTATAACTGCAAAGTGTGAATTTATTACAATTTATTATTTTTAGTTGAATAGTTAATTAACATTTTTATTATGACACTCCATATCAGTGCACATATATGCATTGACATTACTTAAAAAAATTTAACAGAGGTATAATTTATGTATAATGTTTAAGTTTAAGATATACAACATAATGATTCAATATTTGTACATATTAGAAGGTGGCCACTGCAGTAAGTCTAGTTAACATCTGTCCTTATACATAGTAACAAAATTTTTCTTTCTTGTGATGAGGATTTTTAAAGTTTATTCTCTTAGCAACTTTCAAATATGCCATACAGGATTATTAAGTATAGTCACTATGCATATTCTTTTTCATGTTCTATTTTGCACTTGTAGAAATTTTGAAAAGTCATGCTGTGAAATATTTGATCCACAGATTTGCAGCATCAATGTAACCTTGGTTCTTATTAGGAATGCAAAATTTCACCCCATCTCAAATACACTAAATCATAATTTGAATTCTGTAAGGTTCTCAGACAAGTTTTATGCACATTAAGCATTTGGGAAACACTATGTGAGTGTCTTAGAATGGAATTGATAACTGCAACAATGCTGTCCAATAAAGACATAATGTGAGTCATATATAATTTTAAATTTTCTTGTAACTACATTAGAAAGTAAAAAGAAATAAGTAAAATCCATTTTGATAGTATACTTTATTTGACACCATACATATAAAAGTTTACCATTTCAGTATGTAATTAAGACTTGTTCTCAACCAGGATTGATTTGCCTCTGAGGGCAGAGGAAGAGGGAGAGAGAATCTCTAGCAGACTCCGTTCTGAGCACAGAGACCCAGGGTGGACTCCATCCCACACCCTGAAATCATGGTCTGCGCTGAAATCAAGAGTCAGATGCTTAACTGAGATTCCTGGGTGCCTCTGCAGACACTTTTGATTGTCATAACTGGGGGGATATTTCAACAGTTCTAGGTTATGACAAGGTAGAGGCCAGGGATGCAGCTAAAAATCATACAATGCAAAGGATAATCTCTGACAAAGAATTAATCCAGTCTAAAATGTTAATAGTATCAAGGTTGATAAACCTTAAATTAATGACAGATATTAGTGTGAAGTATATAAATGTGTGTGCATACACATATATATCTGTCTTTCAAATCTCTTGAATTTAACACTTAACAACACATCAGAACTCGGACTAGCCATATTTAAGCACTCAGTAGCCACATTGAACAGTATGGGGTCATAGTGTTAAAACATTTTTTAAAATTTACTGGATATTACGAAATTTCTCCTTAAGGTAATTTTACTATTTTATATCCTCACAAGTAATGCATGAAGGTTTCCACTGTTCCATAGTCTTACCAGCACTACATAATTTTCAGACTTTTTAATTCTTGACTTATACAAATAATGTGGTTTATACTAATAAGATGATCTCCTTGTACTGTATTTTAAATCTTTACCCCTCTTATAGCTAGCTTCCTTAAATATCTTTACATATTTATTGACCTTCTGGATTTCCTAATTTATGATTTATCTTTCATAGGCATTGCTCATTGTTCTATTGAGTGCTTTTTTTTTTTTTTTTTTTGGATTTGTGTGTGTATTCCAAACATGGGCTTTCAGTTAGCTTGTTATTAAACGATCCTGACATTTTCAATAAATCCTACTTGGTCATCATATGTTGTAATTATACCCTACCACATTCAGGTTTTTAAAACTGACTATAATTTTATATCTATATTCAAAAGTATTATGGAACAAAATGAAAACCAACCAAATGAGAATAAATGGAGGCTATTTATTCAGAGCTTTTTATAGCAAGGGAGTCAGTCACCACTACTTATTTTCGAGGATATTTAAAGGCCAGAAAAACAGTGGGAAAGCTTTTTAAAATTTATTTTAAAAAATTTATTTATTTATTTAAAATTTATTATTTTTAAAAATATTTTATTTATTTGACAGAGAGAAATCACAACTAGGCAGAGAGGCAGGAGGAAGCAAGCTTTCTGCGAAGCAGAGAGCCCGATGCGGGGCTCAATCCCAGGACCCTGGGATCATGACCTGAGCCAAAGGCAGAGGCTTTAACCCACTGAGCCACCCAGGCGCCCCAATTTTATTGTATTTTTTGAGGAAGAGTGTGAGTAGGGGAGATGGGCAAAGGGAGAGGAAGGGAGAGAATCTTAAGCAAGCTCCACAACAGCTTGGAGCCTGATGTGGGGCTTGATCTCATGACCCTGAGATCATGACCAGAGCTGAATCAAGAGTCAGAAGCTTAACCAAACAAGCCACCCGTGCACCCCCAGAGGGAAAGCTTTGTAGCAGAAAAAAAGAGACTAAGGGTTTAGGTATGCCCTACATGGAAGTTGTTGGCACAGAGAAGCTATGGGCAGGCTTACTAGAAGAAGGGTAATCTATGTAATTGGTTAAGAGTGCACATTTGGTTTTCTCTGGACCTTAGTGGGAAGTAGAAGTGGGAACAAAAGTTAGTGAAGCTGTTACTTATTTAATCATGTCCTGGATATTTTGGACCAATGGTGTCAGGCATTATTGTTTGGCTTCCTGGATTGTGACTAGAGTTAGTGGTTTGATGTCTTACAAGTCTGATATATTAATAGTGGGCATGCTCTCTAGGCTGGTTACTGCAGAGAATGATTTCTTGGGCTGCTAAGTGCAGGCTATAGATCAGAGTTTATGTTTATACATGGTCATCGTCTATATATTTATTCTGTCAATATGACCTGTGTAAACTTTTCTTATACTGTCTTGACAGTTTTGTTATAGAATTCTAAATTAATTGAATAGATTTTCCTATTTTTTAGTCTTTTAAAACAATTTGTATCCCATATTTTGATAGGTGACAATTTTTTGTTTGGTTCTTCTGTTTCTCTTAAAAATTTCACATAAATTTCCTGGTAATTTGTAATTTAGATTACTCTGATATTTGATATTTTTTAGAGCACTTTCTCTCTGCCTTGATTTGTAATGAATTTTTTTCTGTCATCTTAATTTGAATATGTTGTCAGCAAGTGCTTTTAGAATGCAGTAAGCTTTTTCAATATGTATACATAGTACTCTGTTAATCTATTTGTCTTCTATTACTTTGAAAATTGCTTTTTTAAATCTGTTTTATCTTTTTATACGACCACTAGTTAATTACGTGTTGGAGTTCTGTTCTCTGTTTTTAGTATCTTACATTTCATTGCACCATGATTTTTTTTTTCTCTGAATTCTGGGAAATTATCTTGAGTTGTTTTTCACATCAGTAATTCTGTATTATCATTTGTGTTCCTAACTGCCCCCTCTGGAATTTTAATTTTACTTTTGTATGTTTTAGTTTCCTTCCATAAATTAAAAAAAAAAGAAGTCAGTATCACCGAGATATGTTTCTCAATGGCTGTCAGTATTTAGATTGTTTTCTTTCATATGTTTTACAGGATATTTACAGAACCACTTAAAAATCTTTTTAAATACTTCAAACATGAAATATTTATCAAGATTTATAGTTATTGACATATCACAAAAATGAACTACATAAAACCACTCTTCTCACAGGTATTACTAGCACATCTTTTCCTTTCTCTGAAATTTGTCTTGGAGAAACTAGTTGCCCAGGATCCAGTGTACTATACATTTCTGACTCCATAGTTTTTATTTTTCTGTTTCTCTTTAATAAGAGAAGCTTCCTTCCTCCCTGCTTCTCTTTTTATCATTACTCTTCCAAAAGTAGTTTTCTGTGTGTGTGTGTGTGTGTGTGTGTGTGTGTGTGTTTTAGGTGGCATATATGCTCTAGCCATATAAAACTATATCAAAATACATTAAAGGAACATCTGTTTATTTTTCTGATAGATCCTTTGTGTTTCAGAATTGGGACAAATTTGGAGGGGGTTTATAAAGACTCTACTTATATTTGTTTTAGTCACTCCTTCACCAAATATTCCTTTTAAGTGCTGGAGAAAAGGATTTAAAGCAGCTTGCCTGAGATTTGTGATCCACTAATTCTTGGGGAAGGAGATGCCCTCCCAAGCCTGGGGAGAAAAGGGTCAGGTGACTTGATGTAATCTTCTTATCAGATGGAATTTCCTTTGCTATGAGGAGTGGTCCTTATTTGTAGAATGCCTTTAGCAAAATACCCTGTTTAATCGGTACTTACAGTAAATAATCTATGAACTCATATTGCATGGTTCACTAGAGAATGCCAAAAAAGCTCTACAACTTCCTGGGTATAAGATGATGATTTTTCATAACTTAAATCTTCCTCACTGTGTAAGGATTATTGCTAGAGACAGTGGTTTGACTTATCACAAGTCTGATGTATAGATGTGATACCTTACAAAATGTCTCTTATAAACCTCACATGTTATTCTTGTATAACAGAGACCACATATTGAGTGTAGAAGAGTATAGGAACATTCTGGAATGTCCAGGTCTTCTTTCTACTTTGTCGTTGCCCTTGACAACCTGTATTTAAAAAAAAAAAAATTTAGGTAAGCTTTGGTAAGGTAAGGTCTCTTATAATTTAAATTTCCCTTAACATTCTGTTCCTTTGAGTGAGTTCAAGTGCCTATTTTCCAGCCTCTGACTTGGTACTGGAAAAAGAGCTGCTGCAGCAAACCAGTTGATATAAAGCGGTATGACATATCTGGAGAATAATTTCACAATAATATCGAAACCTTGATTATATACATAACCATTTTTCCCTATGGCTCTCCAATGCAGAGTAACATGAAGGCAGCTATACACAGTATAATAAATGGATTCATCTATGTTCCAATAAAACTTTACGAAAATGTGTAGCAGATCAGATTTGGCCCTTGGTGCTTAGTTTGCTAACTCCTCCTCTTGATAGTTTGGTTTGAGAAAGCTTTTCTGGCAAGTAACATTTGTCTCTAAAGTGAGGACAGGACATATCATAAAAAAAAACTCTTGATAGGGATGCCTAGGTGGCTCAGTCTGTTAAGCATCTGCCTTCAGCTCAGGTCATGATCTCAGATTCCTGGGATCAGGCCCCATGTCTGGCTCTTTGCTCAGTAGGGAGTCTGCTTCTCCTTCTCCCGCTACCCCTGCTTGTGCTCTCTCTTTAATAATTAAATCTTAAAAAAATCCCAAAACAAGAAAACCCCCAATAGATTTTTTTCTTCCCTTTCCATTTACAATATATGAAGTAGTAATAGTTGTTTGGCCTTAGTCTTGAGTGTTGAGTTTTACTGTCAATAGCTTTAAAGAAAAAATTGAAAGGGTAAACCAGTGGGTTAAGCGGATAATTTTTTTCTTAAATTTGCTGCTTTTTATTTCATAAATGCTTATAAAATTAATTTTGTTAACTTTTAAAATGACATTTTACCTATTTCTAGCTTAATATAGATAAAGAAAATTAATCACCAAGGGAGAAAATGGGGAGTTGGGTGCCTGACATTTCAGGCAAGAAATAAGGGAGAACGTTTCATGAGAATGGAATGAAGTTTGGGGCAGGCTGGTGGACCAGACTCTCTATTTCCCTCTTGTTTCCATCTCTCGTGAGGTGCTGTCAGCTTTTTGCTTCTGTGTCAGCTGGATTGGCAGTCCTTCTTTCAAAAATTAGTATTCAAGTTATTAAATTTTATTGCACTAAAGTGCTATTTCCTTTCTTCTCTTTCAGATCCTCCTGTTTCTCCACTTTCTCCTCTCTCATTCTCCTCTTCCTTTTCCTCCTCCTCCTCCTCCTTTTTCTCCTAAAACAATCCATGCAAGTTCATTGTCAAATAGTGTCTTAAAAAAGGAAAAGAAAACAACAACAGCAAATCCTCTTCTTTAAACCTCTTTCATTGGCTTCTTCCCTTTTCTAGGAAAACTCATCAAAAACTTCCATTACAATTTACTTTTCCAGTCCCTTCCCAGAAACCACAGCCTTTTCCCCTCCCTGCCCTCCAACACACATAGAAAGAACCAGAAAATTGGAGAATTTCTTATATAAGACCTGGATGTCGTTTTCACATTACAAACTATAGGATCATCAGCAAGTAATTTAGCCTCTATTAGCCTCTTTTAATCTCTGTTTATATGCTGTAAAGCAAAAGACTTAATGTGTATGTTTTCTAGAATTCTTCCATATTCTTGCATATAATGTCTTTAAATGCAAAGTTATAGCTAAATCTAACTGTTCCTCACTTAATCAGATAGTATGAGACTTCCTTTCATCATGCTTTTGTTCACAAGATTTCAAACACCTGAAGTAACTATATAATGACGTGAAATACAATTAATCGTCATGTCACATTAACTGACCCTGTGTATACATATAATAAGAGCCATGTAAACCACCATTTATTTTTTATGTTATTTAAATTCATGAAATGTGAGGTGCTGACAACAACTAGAATGAAGGTGGAACCAGGCTCATTCCTTCATTCATCTGCATGGCATTGTGTGTCTTTTACACAAGGCATTTCCTCAGGAAACTGCAACCTCTGGAAACTCATCTAAACTATGACTTAAACTTTTTCTGGAAAAAAAAAGAAATAGAACTGTACTGTGTCTCTGGTCTAAATATGTGTTTCTCTTCCAGGTTGAAAAAATAAAATACCACTTTAACACTCAGGGATAATGATCATGTGTTCCACACTCTTGGGATCAGACACACTCAGACTCAGGCTCTGTCACTAACTGCACAGCTTTGGCAGGTTAGTTAATCACTGTGAAAATCTGTTCCCTCATCAAAGAGGGATGATATATGGTGAGCATCTGGCACACAGTAACCCTGAAATGAATAGTATCATTCCCACCTTTATTATTCTGCTGAAATTCTCCTTCTTCCTCTTCTTTTCCTCCTCCTCCTTTTCCTCCTCCTTGTCCTCCTTTTCCTCCTCCCACTCTGCTCCTCCTACCCTTCTTCTTCCTCTTCTTCTTCTCCTCCTCCTCCTTCCTCCTCTTCCTCCCCCTCCCCCTCCTCCTTGTTCTTCACATTTATGCATCCACTTTGTGCTTTAGTAGTTAAAGTTGGTAATAAACATTTTTGATGCTTTAGGATAATAATGGCCTGAGATCCATATTCCAAATATCAGTTACAGTGTTCCTTGAGAGTTTCTCTTCTGTCAATTAAATCTGTATTCCATTTTAATCATTACCACTCAGGTCAAGGCTGCTTGTTGCTCACTGAGCAAAATCCAGACTCCTCAGCCTGTCACGTATAGTCCTTCTATTTTGTCCATATCAAACTCTTTCCTCACCTTCCTTTTTCACAAGGTACTATACCCATAATGCATTTCAATTCCATGTAATCTTTGCCTCTTGCAATTTCTTAAATATACCCAGTATTTTCTGCCTCTCAGACTTTGCTTACTGCTGCTTGGGTCATTTAGAACATCCAGCATCCATACCCACCTATGTTAATATCCTATTCATTATGTAAGCTCATCTTGGTTAGCAATATATCAGCACCCCTGCTTATACCCTAAACCAGTGGTTCTTTCTTAACATTCCTATGCCTCTGGCATGGGTTCTCTGATTCCATTTATGCATAGATCCTTTTGACTTACTTACAATTTCCAGTTAACCCTTGAGATTGTTAAGTGCCCTAAAGTCTAAACCCCTTCAGCGTATTTTCTTCATTTCTTCTTTAAGTTGTATAAGGTCTTGCCTTTAGTAAATGCCTTGCTAATAAATATTTAAATAAATATTTGGCTCTAGACAGGAAGTATAGAGGGATGGGCATAGAGCTATTTTTATTTCTTATAGAAAATGACTTCCCTAATGCTTCTTCCTACAGTGAGGAAATGGTGTGTCAGAATCACATTCTGGGATTTGTGCCAGGGTTACACTACAAAGTGAGAAGTGTTTGGAAAGGTAACATTGAAGTGTTAGAATCTCTCACTAAGAAGTGTGAATTACAGTACTTTAGAAAATGAAAATGAACTGAAGTATAACCACTCTTCAGTCAAATGAAAAGTATAAGATGTAATAGATATATAATAAATTGAAGATGATTTTTTAAAGGTTGAGACCATACCATATTATTCATAAGAGAAAGCTGTGGAGATCTGTGATGTGAGTGGAATCATAGTATGTGATATTTGATACTCTTATTAATTACTAAACTTTAAATTGGCCTTCATCTCTCCTAGCAATTGCAATTTCTTTGAATATCGATTACAGAAAATATATTGTATTTAATTATTTTCACTAATAATGATAATAATAATCCCAATTGTTTGGGGGATTATGTTTTGTATTTCCATTTTTTTTTGAGGAATTTTTTAAAATTTAAATTCAATTAGCATATAATGTATTGTTAGTTTCAGAAGTAGAGGTCAGTGATTTATCAGTCTTATACAATACCCAGTGCTCATTATATCACATGCCCTCTTTAATGCCAATCACCCATCCCTTCACCCCTTCCCCTCCAGCAATTCTCAGTTTGTTTTTATGATTAAGAGTCTCTTATGATTTGTCTCCCTTTCTGATTTCATCTTGTTTTATTTTTTCCTCTCTTCCCCTATGATCCTCTGTTGTGTTTCTTAAATTCCACCTATGAGTGAGATCATATGATAATTGTCTTTCTCTGAGTGGTTATTTTGTTTAGCATAATATTTTCTAGTTCCATCCACATTGTTGTAAATAGCAAGATTTCATTTTTTTGATGGCTGAGTAGTAGTCCACTATATAAATATACCACATCTTCTTTATTTATCTGTAGATGGACATTTGGACTCTTTCCACAGTTTGGGTATTATGGACATTGCTACTATAAACATTGGGGTGCAGGTTCCCCTTTGGATTACTACATTTGTGTCTTTGGGGTGAATCCATAGTAGTGCAATTTCAACTTTTTGAGGAACCGCTATACTGTTTTCCAGAGTGGCTGCACCAGCTTGCATTCACACCAATACTGTAAGATTGGGTTCCTCTTTTTCCTCATCCTCACCAACATCTGTCATTTCTTGACTTGTTAATTTTAGCCATTCTGACTAGTGTGAGGTAGTATCTCATTGTAGTTTGATTTGTATTTCCCTGATACTGAGCGTTGTTGAACATTTTTTCATTTGTCTGTTGACCATTTGTATGTCTTCTTTGGAGGAATGTCTGTCTGTTCATATCATCTACACATTTCTTGATTAGATTATGTGTCCGATTGAATATTTGTTCTTTGGTGTTGAGTTTGATAAATTCCTTACAGATTTTGGATACTAACCCTTTATCTGGTAAGACATTTCTTATGTCTTCTCCCATTCTGTGGCTTATCTTTCTGGTTTTGTCGACTATTTCCTCTGCTGTGCAGAGGTTTTTTTTCTTGATGAAATATCAATAGTTCATTTTTGCCTTTGTTTTTCTTGTCTTTGGAGATGTGTCTAGCAAGAAGTTGCTGCAGCTGAGGTCAAAGAGGTTGCTGCCTGTGCTCTTTTCTAGGGTTTTGATGGATTCCTATCTTAATTTAGGTCATGCATTCATTTTGAGTCTATTTTTGTGTATAGTGTAAGAAAATGGTCCAGTTTCATTCTTCTGCATGTGGTTGTCCAAATTCCCAACACAATTTGTTAAGACTTCTTTTTTTTTTCTCATTGGATATTCTTTCCTTCTTTGTCGAAGATTAGTTGACCATGGAGTTGAGGGTCCATTTCTGGGTTTTCTATTCTGTTCCAATGATCTCTGTGTCCGTTTTGTGCTATTACCACACAGTCATGATGATTATAGCTTGGTAATATAGCTTGATGTCAGGAATTGTGATGCCATCAGCTTTGATTTTCTTTTTCAACATTTCTCTGGCTGTTCAGGGTCTTTTCTGATTCCATATGAATTTTAGGATTATTTGTTGCAGCTCTGTGAAAAAAAGTTGATGGTATTTTGACAGGGATTGCTTGAATGTATTGATTATTCTAGGTAGCCTAGACATTTTCACAATATTTGTTCTTCCAATCCATGAGCATGGAATGTTTTTTCCATTTCTTTGTGTATTCCTCAATTTCTTTCATGAGGGTTCTATAGTTTTCTGAGTACAGATCCTTTACCTCTTTGGTTAGGTTTATTCCTAGGTATTTTATGGCGTTGGGTGCAGTTGTAAATGGGATCAACTCCTTAATTTATGTTTCTTCTGACTCATTGTTACTGTATAGAAATGCAACTGATTTCTGTGCATTGATTTTATATCCTGCCACTTTGCTAAATTCCTGTATATGTTCTAGCAATTTTGGGGTGGAGTCTTTTGGGTTTCCACATAGAGCATCATGTCATCTGTGAAAAGTGAGAGTGTGACTTCTTTGATGATTCATACGCCTTTTACTTCTTTTTGTTGTCTGATTGCTGAAGCTAGGACTTCTAGTATTATGTTGAACAAGGTGGTGAGCATCGACATCCTTGCCATTTTCCTGACTTTAGGAGAAAAGTTCTCAGTTTTTCCCCATTGAGAATGGCATATGCTGTGGGCTTTTTTTTTTTTTTTAAGATTTTATTTATTTATTTGACAGAGAGAAAGAGAGAAGGAACACAAGCAGGGGGAGTGGGAGAGGGAGAAGCAGGCACCCCGCTGAGCAGGCAGCCCAATGCAGGGCTTGACCCCAGGACCCTGGGATCATGACCGGAGCTAAAGGCAGATGCTTAATGACTGAGCCACCCAGGTGCCCCTGCTGTGGGCTTTTTGTATCTGGGTTTTATGATATTGAGGTACATTGCCTCTGTCCCTACATTGTGCAGTGTTTTAATCAGAAAAGGAGGCTGTACTTTGTCAGGTGCTTTTTCTGCATCTATTGATAGTACAGGATAGTTCCTGTCCTTTCTTTTATTGATGTGGTATATCACATTGATTGATTTGCTCATGAACCACTGTTGCAGCCCAGGAATAAATCCCACTTGGTTGTAGTGAATAATTCTTTTATAGTATTGTTGGATTCTATTGGCTAGTATCTTTGTGAGAATTTTTGCATCCTCATTCGTCGGGGATATTGGTCTCATCAATTTTCAAATCGATCACATGTAAAAAACTTAGATATATTTAGTATAAATTTTGTAATTCTGAGTGGATCTTACCACTATCTTGGATATGAAAAATTATCTAAAGAATCTCAAATTGTTTGGAGATTTAAAAAGATAACAAAAATTATTTTTGATTTGCATTTCCTATGTGCCATCTTCCCTAGAGTTGCATAATATTCTTATGAAATTTGAAGCGTATTATGATCCCAATTGTACTAAGGAAGAAATGCAATACAAGGAAAGGCTTAGTCTAATACTGGAGTTTACACAATGGTCAAAGAAATGTTTTTTTCAAATGTCTAAAACTGCATGCACTCTTCAGTACGGTGGCTATTAGTCATATGTAGCTATTGAGTGCTTGAAATGTGGTTTTACCATACTTTAAAATTTAAAAACTGAAGCACTATAAAATGTTTTTCCAAGTAAACAGAATTGATCATTTTGGTAAGACTACATTTCCTTTAAGTATTCCATCACTTTAAGATATTACTGTTTTATAGTTGTGTGCATGTTGGGGCCTGTACATTATTTCCATTATTATACATAAGCATATCAAAAAGCTAGTTGATATCAGTGAATTCATTCAGTTCAAATTATTCTTTTAATATACTGTTGTAATATTGTAATGTGTTTACTTGAATATTTTATGTGGATGGCATGAGCTATAGTAATGCTTATATGTAACTTGTAAGTTCAAATTCTGTTCTTAAACAACATACTCAGCTCTTCTCTGATCATTCCCCTCCTGGTAATCTAAATGGTTGAAATCTAGGTCTCTTCAGAGGACACTGCATCCCTCAAGTTACTGTGTCTTATTATATCACTCTTTTTGAAATAGAGTTTCACTTTTGATTCTCATTGGGGTTTCCAAGCCATTCTTTCTATTTAATTCCTAACCCCCATCCCAAGTTTCAGTGTCATATCATCCAGCCATATCCTCAACTTTCTCACCCTTTTTTATTTTCCAGTCATTTTCTGAATGTGGTGTAAGTCTCATTTGGATCCTCACTTACTTTAATACCCTTCAGTACTCCTGTTAAAACTCATAGTATCTCAAAGTTCTCATTCCTGTGATTTCTTCATTCTGCCTGCCCCTTCCCTCTCAAAAGCATGGCCAGAATATACATCTATTAATCATTAAACACCTAAAATCTCAATTTCCAACATTCCACTCATTTTCTTTGTAAGTGCTCTTACTCCAACAGTATTTTGGGGACACAATCTACCGTTCTTAAAAACATTTAATTATCTTTTACTTCATTGATGTCTTTCTAAACTGGCTTAAATTTTATAACCTATCATTATAAAAATGGTTACATATACCCTCATCTCTTGTCACATCTTCTTCTTCTTTTTTTTTTTTTTATAATTTTCTGGTAAAACCCCAATCCTTGTTAAATTTAATTCTTTGTCTACTCCAAAGTTGTATCTCTGCAGGTGAATGTGGCTTGAGAAAAACTAGTGTGCTGATAAGCCTCACTTTAAACCTCAAATGAGCCTTTAATCCTGTCCGAAATCCATCATCTTTTCTCCTCTCCTAGATAACTATTTGATACCTTTTTCTCTCTTTGGTCATCTCACTCTCAAAAAAGCATTGAGTTCTGAGTGCTCTGTGCTGTGACCCAAGGCCTCTTCCCTTTTTATACTTAATTCTATCTCCTTTTAGCTACAAAAGGAAAATTAACTACCAATTGTCCCCTAAATTACAAATTCTCCCCTTTCCTAATTTTTGTCCTGTTAGCAAACAAAATAATGTATTTTTATTATCCTAAAAAAGGAAACTAATTTTTCTCCATTTACAGCTACTGCCCATTTTACTTATCCATTTACCCACTCAGAAAAGTAATGATGGCTCTAAATATGTCTCTTATGTTCTTTTATATACTAAATCCAATCATGGTTTCACCTATTCTGCTATACTAAAGTCACTACTGTCTAGGTCATTATAGTCCTTAGTATTGCTAAATACAATTTTTAAAAGATTTTATTTATTATTTATTTATTTATTTATTCCAGGATCAGGGATGAGGGGCAGAAGGAGAAGGGATCTCAAGCAGACTCTGTGCTGAGCATGGAGTCAATCAATGTAGGCCTCAATCTTATGACCTGAGATTATGATCTAAGTTGAGATCATGACCTGAGTTGAAATCAAGAGTCAGTCACTTATCTGACTAAGCTACATAGGCACCCTACTAACTACAATTCTTGATCTTCAATTAAGTTGAATTTTCAGTGGCACTTCTTTAATAAACTTATTAATCTTTTTTCTCTGAAACACATATTTGCTTGGATTCATCACACCACATACACCTACTTTTCTTTCTCTCCTTCTCAGTACCCTTGTTCCTTTCCTCATCATGACCCTGGATTGGAATAGAATAGTGCCCCAAGATTCAGTCCTTGGACCTCTTTTCTTTCTCTACTCATTTCACAGAGTGGCTTTCAGTACTACAATATAGGATGATAATTCTTGAACTTGAACATCCTGATCAGATATAACTCCAAAGTACTTAGTGTCTCCAATGGCAAAAGAGATTTTAAACTTAACCCATTACAAACCAAACTCCTTATCTCTATTCTCACATCTCTGCTGTAATCCAAAACTTGTTTCTTCACAAGTCTTCCCCATCTCAATAAAGAGCAACTTTCTTCTTCCAGATTAATTTGTGCACTACTATCAACCTTACAATTTTATATTTAAATCATGAAGGATAGGGTCATTTTTAAAGATTATTTTAAAAACTTTACTCAAGACTCGTTTTGTTTGCTGACAATTTATAAGCACTTCTGTTGAGTAATTGATTCGGCTTCTTCAAAAAACTATTCAATCAAGGGACCTACTCTCTTCTTTGTCCTTAAATATATCTTTCTTAAAGAAAAAGTAAAATTACTCTGTAGCTTTGTGGGTTGCTCCAGGAGATTAAAGAAAATACTAGCCATTTCCTTCCCCTTAACTTTCCAATATCAGAATTAGAGGCCACCAGAAAATACTAAGGGACCTCTATTAATACATTTCAAACTCACATGGAAAGTCAAAAATAATTTCCAGGTCATTTGGGAATTTTAAAAAGCAGCTTAAAAATATATCTCCCAGAATTGCTAAAGCTAGCATAAAAGAGTTTTGAGGAAAAAAAGGTCACTGCATCTTATGTTTAAACATGAAAAGAATTAGAATGCAATAGTGTTTATTAAGACTTTCACATCCTAAATCATGGTTTGCAAACTGTTTGAAAGGGAAGTAAGGGAAGCGGCATTATAGCAAGTGTTATTAAAAAAAAAAAAAAGTGGTTTCACTTATTTGTGGAGCATAACAAATAGCATGGAGGACATGGGGAGTTAGGGGAAGGGAGTTGGGGGAAGTTGGAAGGGGAGGTGAACAATGAAAGACTATGGACTCTGAAAAACAATCTGAAGGGTTTGAAGAGGTGGGGGGGTGGGAGGTTGGGGGAACCAGGTGGTGGGTATTAGAGAGGGCACGATTGCATGGAGCACTGGGTGTGGTACAAAAACAATGAATACTGTTATGCTGAAAATAAATTTTAAAAAATGATTAATAATAAAAAAAAAGTGTACTCTGATCACCAGAGACTACAATAAGGAATCAGGAATAAATGTATCAATTTTGAAAAAGTTCTCAAAATAATTCAGAAATTATTTTCAGTAATTTTGAGAATCAATAAGAATATTTTAGAGAAAAGAACAATCTCAGCTTGAAAAATGTCAGCAATAGGAGATGTAGAGTTGGACTTGGATAGAACTTAGAATTTGAGTCAGAGGCAAAACAAGATAATTTAGAAAGAGGCAGAGATGCTCTCAATGATAGTGATGTTAAGCAAAAGGACCCAACAATTTCAAACATAGCAAAGTGTACAAAAATCTATGAGTTTAGGCACAAATCATTTTATTTACCTGAAAATGCTAGTTTTGTTCAAAGTTAAATGTTTGGAAAACTTAATGACTTAGAAAGTAAGTGTAAAGACATTAAGAGGAGAAAGGAAGGTGAAGAATTAATTTTGGGGGGCATAAGTATCAGACAATATTAAGGATTTTATGTTTATCTCATTTAATTTGTAAAAGTCTATGAGGTTGGCACTATTACTAATCATTCTTGACAGTTCAAAAGACTGAGAGATTATACAACCTACTCAGGGTCATAAAACCAGTGAAGAGCAGTCCAAACTCATGGTATATCACTACACATTTGTTGATATTGCTAAAACTAAAAGTAGCAACAACATAAAGGGAAACTGGTAATACTCCTATCTGGCTAAGATATGAAGCACCTAGAACCCCATTATAATGCTGGAGGGAAAGCTAATGGTATAGCTATTTTGAAAAAATAGTTTTGTAGTTTCTTATATATTTAAACTTAGAACTATCACATATCCAGCCAACCCTCTTCTGGGTATATGCATAAGATACATGAAAAGTTATGTTCACACAGAAATCTGTATATGAATATAATACCTTTATTTATATCTTCCAAATAATGGGTACAAAGTAGATGTCATTCAGTCTATATATGGGTAAAGAAATTGTGCTCCATCTTTACAGTAGAATACTACTCAGAATATAAAGAAATACAATATTGATTTATACAACAATACAAATAAATCTTAAATGCACTTTGCCAAACCCACAGACTTCATACTTTATGATTTCATTTAGCTGACACTGTGGTAGAAGCAAAACTATAGATGTGGACAACAGACAAAAGGTTGCTTGAGGATGAGGGTTGGGGCAATGGGTTCCTATGACCAGAAAGAGTTTGGGAGTATTACAACTGCTGTGTATGATATTATGGTTTTAGATACTTAATTCTATGCAAAAGTCTGAATTTGTCACAAATATGAATTTCATATCATAAAGAATAGATTGTGTTGAATAAATTTCAAAAGAAACAACCCCCCATGATATGGGGGTGGTGGTGGAATACAAATTGACACAAATGAGTCTAACTGTATTAAAAATGAATTACATAATCATACTGAAGGGAATGGGGGAAGAAAGAAGTTGACATGTAACTTTGGAATTGTTTTGAGTGAATACTCCAAGGCTACTGGACGTTGTACACAAAGACTGTACTCTAACTGGTAAATTTGTTTCTCACAAGGATATATGTTGGCAAATCTAAAACTACTATAACTATATAATAAGATTAAAACAAGCAGTAGATAATGAGGGCCAGATTTTTCATTGTCTGAGAAAAAGTTGAAAATGATGGAGATGGCTGTAGTAAACTTTATGGTGCTGAATTGTAGTAGGAGCAATTAATACAGACTTTAAAAAAAATACACACACACACACAAATAGATACAGATATAACTACAGGTGTGTGCATGTGTGTGTGAGTGTCCATGTGCATGGATTAATCTACAGAAATATATTTTCTAGCTCTATCCACTAATGGGGAGTAGAAGCAGTGACACTCAAGTAAAAATTGGCATATTTAGCACCTATAACCTGGTATCTAAATACCTTTCTCAAGTGAAATTACACCAGGTTGCTGGAGACCTAAAAGGACTCCAGGACTGAGGCAGGAAAAGTTTAAGTTGAAACTGCAGCCTTTTGTGGTTGTAGAAAGGAAGTGCTAGAGAGAAAGTGAGAAGAGGGTGTAGGATCCCATATAGAAAAACTCTCAATGGCCAAAATGGAAACACCTTGTGCAACAGAGTAACTATTGTCTTGAATTAAACCTCAAATAAAGAAAAAAGAAGAATCACGACAGATATAAGTAACTGAATAAACAAATGGACAGTAGGGATAGCTCTTCCTGATAAAGAATTTCAGTTAATAAATGTAGATAGAATAAGGGAAATAAAAAATCACCACTAGAACACCATAATTACTGCAGACAAGATCCACTGATAGCTGTTAAAATTACAGGGCAGAAATTAAACAGAAAAAAATGGTATTTGTATAGTCCAGAAGTATCTCTCCCTAAATATTCAGTTATTAATAAGGGATGAAATAGTAACTTTATAGGAAATAAAAAAGCTTGAGCTAAATCCTGGAATGAAAAAAGGACATTAGGGAGGAAAAGTTGGAATTCAAAGAAATTCTATAATTTGGGGTGCCTGTGTGGCTTAGTCAAGTATCCAACTCTTGATATGGCCTCAGATCATGATCTCTGAATGGTGAGGCTGAGCCTCACATTGGGCTCCGTGCTGGGCATGGAGCCTGCTTAAGATTCTCTTTTTCCTTTTCCCTCTTCCCCCTTGTCTTTCTCTCTCTGTCTTAAAAAAGAGAAAGAGAGAGAGACAAAGAGAGAGAAAGGAAGGAAGAAAGGAAGGAAGGAATTCTGTCATTTAATGGTATTTCCTCAGGATAAATTTATTATTTGTGATAACTACTCTAAGAATTTGTATGTTATTAACATAAGGGAAAGCTGGATAAAGGGTATATTGTTTTTTAATGTATTATATAAGACTAAATTATCTCAAAAAATGAAGTGTGCTTTTAGTCAAGCTGAAACCATAAGAACATGTTTCAACAACCCTTCTCATCACTCCAAACCCATTAAAAGGCAGATAAAATATAAAAATTATACATGTTATAATATCAAGTCCCCCAAATATAAAAACCTTCTCCTTGATCAAAAATAGACAAGAGAAGTGGTTAAGAGGGCTGAACCACAACCTACTGAGCTGTGGGTCTAGAAATATGTCTATGTGGGTAAAACAGGGTAATGGGAGAGAATAATGCTTTATATGAGTAAGGCAATGAATCCAGTCAATGAAAAAGGGACCACAGAAAAGAGATAAAAAGACAGATTATAGGCTGGATTCTTCAACAACAACTCTCAATCTTTCCTCCTTAGATTTCTTTTCTACTAGTTATATAAATAAAAATATTTTAATTCTCAGACTCCTTTAAAAGCTAGATTATGATACCATTCTACTCACTGATATGGAGGTGTTAGTTTTGGATGAGGACTTTTTGGACCAAACATAATCTTGTTAAAGGAAAATCCTTGGGCCATCCCTATTATTTCTCTGTGAAAATGTAACATGATATCTCAGAGTGCAGCTGTTGTATTGAGACCATAACGATGAACCCACACATTGTGGATGACAGAGCATGAAGACAGATAGAACCAGCATTTTTGATGACATCCTTGGGCTTTATACCAATAATGACATCTTGTCTCTGTACACCTTATGTGGGAAAAACAAACCAATCAGTTGTTTAGTTTCCATTTTTTTCTTTATTTACAGCAAAATGCAATTTTAACCAGGTTATAGAAAAGTTAAAATTATACTAGTCAAGATGAATGCGCCAGCATAATTCTAAAGCAAGTGAATAATATAATATAATATAATATAAAAATGAGTAAAAACCAATAATAAAAGTATGAATTCACTCTAGAAAGGATTACAAAATGAACAATTTGAAAAAATCGTTAGAATAAGAATGTTTAGAGCTCAAAGTGGTGACTGAAGGAATAACACCCATGAAATAGAACAAGAATTCATGAAATAAAAGATACACAACTAAAATATGAACCAATAGGCTGAAAGAAAAAAAATTGAAATCATGGAGAAAATTTATACTATATGTTTCTAGCAAATTAGAAATAAAGGGGACCTTAATTTCATTAAAAATATCAAAGAAAACATCATACAAAATGATGAAACATTAGAAACATTTCATATAGATACTAGTTTTGAAGACATGGTTCTAGAAATTCAACAATTTGAGGATTTTATAGGAATTGATCAACTTAAATTTATATCAAAGAATTAAGGTCAACAATTGAAACAATTTTGAAGAAAAATAAGATATTGTAAGAGTATCATTTATGAAATATCAATATTTTATTATTTTTTTAAAGACTTTATTTGAGAGAGAGAGAGAAATAGAACATGGATGTGCATGTGTGATTGGGGGCAGGGGCAGAGGGAGAGGAAGAGGGAAAGGCAGACTTCCCACTGAGCTTGGAGCATGGCACAGGGCTGGATCCCAGGACCCCAAAACCATGACCTGAGCTGAAGTCAGTCGCTTAACCCACTGAGCCACCCAGGTGTGCCTATCAATATTTAAGTTCTAGTAGCTGTGCTTAGTATTAGTGTTTATTAATTTAGTTATATTTAGTTTAGTATTATTTCAGGGATATGCACAAGAATAGATCAATATATTTATGAAAACTTAGCAGATGATAGAGATGCTAAACAGATTAGTTAAGTAAGGAACTTGTTAATAAATGTTGCTGTATAATGGCTCTCCATATGGGAAAAATAAAATTAGATTCCTGCCTTACATCATAAATATGCAAATTAATTCAAGTATCACCAAAGACTAAAATATAAAAGGCAAGATGTTAACATTGAATTTTAGAAGAAATTACCACCTAATACTTTTATGGATTCAGAATAATGAAGTTATTTCTTGAACAATTTACCAAAACAAATCCATAAGTGTGTTAATACCATAGGTCTTAACACACTTAAAATGATTGATCAGAGGACAAAAATCTGGGTTTGGTAAAGGAATTGATAAAAGTTTGTATTCAGTCACTGCAAATCAAACTCCAGACAGAAATAATAAGATGAAAGTCACAAAAAATGTAAGTCCTGTTAATAAATTCAAACATTTAGGTAGTTCTTATTTAGTCTATCAAAAGGACTGTCCAAGTGGGTACCAGACTGGATAGAATCATCATCGAAATCACAAACAAATCTTGCATCCTTGGTTATGTATAGGCATACTTTTTTTTTTTAACTGCTTTTTATTGTGCTTCACAGTTAATACAGACAATAATATAAGGAAAATAAAATTAAGGGAAAAAAAGGAAAGTAAAAAATATGGGAGCATGTCTAATTTTTACAAACCCATTCTAGTTTTTATAGAACTTAACACATTTTTTTTAAGCAACAGAGAAATACTAGAAACAGCCTAAATATAGGAGAATAATTAGATAAAAATGTCTGCATTCATACCCTGAATCAAGTATTAATTGAATTAATCCATTAACTCTAGGGATATTAGTAGGGATTTTGTTAAATATAGGCACATCTCATTTTATTGTGCTTCATAAATTTTATATATATATATATATTTTATATATATATATATATTTTATACAAATTGCAAAAGTTCATACAAATTGAAAAATTTATGGCAACTTTGCATCAAGTAACTCAATTTGTGCTATCTTTTCAACAATAATTGCCCATTTCATGTCTCTGTGTCACCTTTTGGTAATTCTCACAATGTCTCAAACTTATTCATTATTATGTTTATTAAGTGATCTGTGATCAGTGCTTTTTGATGTTACTATTTTAATTGTTTTGGAATACTGCAAACTGCACCTACGTAAGACAGTGAACTTAACTGATACATGACTGCTCCAGTAACTGGCCATTCCTCCATCCCTCTCCTTATCCTTGGGCCTCTTTTTTCCCTGAGACAAAATAATACTGAAATCAGGCCAGTAGATAGCACTACAATGGCCTGTAAGTCTTCGAGTGAAAGGAAAAGTCTCCTGTCTTCCAGTTCAAATCAAAAGCTAGAAATGAGTAAGATAAGGGAGGAAGACATGTTGAAAGCTATGATAGGCTAAAATCTATGCTTTTTATGTCCAACAGTTAGCCAGTCAAGTTATGAGTACAAAAGAAAAGTTCTTAAAGGAACTTAAAAGTGCTACTCCATTAAACACATAAATGATAAGAAAGTGAAATAGTCTTATAGATGAGATGAAGAAAATGTTAGCCTGGACAGGTGATCAGACCAACTATGACATTTTCTTAAACTAAAGCCTAGCTTAGAGCAAGACCCTAACTCTCTTTAATTCTATGAAGGCTGAGAGAAGTGAGAAAGATACAGAAAAAAAGTTTGAAGCTAGGAGAGATTGACTCTAGAAGTTGAAGGAAAGAAGCCACTTCCATAACGTAAAAGTGCAAGGTGATGTGCCAAATACTGATGTAGAAGCTGCAGCAGGTTATCCAGTAGACCTAAAGATCATTAGTGAAGGCGGGTACACTAAACAACAGGTTTTCAGTGTGCACAAAACAGCCTTATATTGGAATAAGGTGCCACTTAGGACTGTCGTAGCTGGATGGGAGAAGTCAATGCCTGGCTTCAAAGTTTCAAAGGACAGGCTGATTCTCTAGTTAGGGCTAGTGCAGCTGGTGAATTTCAATTGAAGCCAATGTTCATTTACCATTTTGAAAGTTCTAGGGTCCTTAAGAATTATGCTAAATCTAGTCTTATTGTGTTTTTTTAGATAGAACAATAATCCTAGATGACAGCTTATCTGTTTACAACATGGTTTACTGAATATTTTAAGCCCGCTCTTGAGACCTACTGCTCAGAAAAAAAAGATTCCTTTAAAAATATTGCTGCTTATTGATAATGTATTCAGTCACCCAAGAGCTCTGATGGACATGTACATGTTTTAAGACATGTACATGTTTTAATGCTTACTAACACAACATACATTCTGTAGCTCATAGATCAAGGGGCAATTTTAACTTTCAAGTCTTACTATGTTAAGAAATACATTTTCTAAGGCTATGGTTGTCATAGATAGTTATTCCTTCCATGTTTCTGGGCAAAGTAAATTGAAAACCTACCTGAAAGGATTCATCATTCTAGATGCTATTAAGAGCTATTAGAAGGATTCATGATTCATGAGAAGATATAAAAATATTTAATTTAACAGGAGTTGGAAGAAGTGGATTCTGATCCTCATGGATGACTTTGGGTTCACAACTTCAGTAGAAGAAGTAATTGCAGATGTGGTGGAAATAGCAAGAGAACTAGAATTAGAAGTGGAACCTAAAGATGTGACTGAATTTCCACAATCTCATTATAAAACTGGAACAGATGAAAAGTTGCTTCTTATGGATCAGCAAAAATAGTGGTTTCTTGAGATGGAATCTATCCTGGTGAAGATGCTGTGAAGATTGTTGAAATGACAACATTACATATAATATTACATATATTACATATACCTAGTTGATAAAGCAATGGCAGAGTTTTAGAGGATTAACTCCAATCACGAAAGAAGTTCTACTGTAAGTAAAATGCCACCAAACAGCAGATTGTGTTACAGAAAACTCTTTGGGGAAAGGAAATCAACTGATGCAGAAAACTTCATAGTTGTAGTATTTTAAGAAATTGCCACAGCCACTACAATCCTCAGCAATCACTACCCTGATCAGTCAGCAGCCATTAACACAAGATAAGACCTTCCAACAGCATAATGACTATGACTTGCTGAAGGCCTAGATGTGGTTAGCATTTTTTAGTAATAAAGTATTTTTAATTAAAGTATGTACATTTTTTGGACATAATATTGCACACTTAATACGCTGCATTATAATATATTCATAACTTATATATGCACTGGGAAACAAGAAATTCATTTCAATCGCTTTATGGTGAAATTTGTTTTATCATAATATTTGTTGTATTGTGATGGTCAGGAACTAAAATTGTAATATCTCTGAGATATGCCATCCATAATTTTTTAGGTGCTACCTCACCTATTCTGAGTAGGTAACTCCAACTCTCTAGGTTAGGTAAGAAAAATTATAATTGCAAGAAAAAATAAGAATAAAAATAAAAACAAAATGAAGACATCAATGTAATCCTGTGTATTAGCAATTTTGTAATCATTTGTAATAATTCTAATTATTCATGATTATTTTATCTGCATTTTAAGTATTTAAAGCATTTAAGAGAATAATATATATTAGGCTTATAAGGAGTGTAAAGAAATAAGCTTTTAGCCAATTCTCAAATGTTTGGAGTTATATAACTATTTTTAGTGATTTATTAATTATGTCATACTACAAATATTTGGAGAATTAATAGGCATTATATAAAGTCCAAATGGACATGAAAAAATATGTCAAAAAGTGAAGAAAGATTTATATAATTGAATATAATACAATTAAAACTGACATATGTACACCATAAATGTACTGAAATTTGGCTCATCTTTTAAAATGTATTTTAAAATATCCTTAAGATATCTTCACTTTTAATATGAAAATATGAAAAAAGGGAAAAGAAAATATATGAATCAACTGAAAAACTGAGATTGCCGAATATAGTAAGTTTATTGAATAGAAAATTAATATACAGAAATCAGTAACCTCATCTACCAGTGAGAAGCAATTCAAAAATATAATAGAATAAATGGTTTCACATATAAAAGCAAAAAAAAAATAATAAAAAGTAAACATATACTTAAGTGAGGGACAAAATTTAAAATTAAAATAATATGGAGGGTTGAAAAATAATTTTATAGAAAGGCATATTTTATTCTTGCAGAATGTTTTAAAGTTATAATGATGTTGATTATATCTAAATTAACCTATATATTTAAATATATTCAAATAAAATATCAGTAAATCTGGTTGTTTCTTAAGTTCAGAATTGCAAATATCATTGGGAAAATATTTAAGCAAGTTTAATGGGAGGGGACCAACTTTATGAGAAACTGAAAAATAGTTTGTAACTATGGTCATCTTAGTATATGTAGACACCAAAAATAAAATAGAACAAAAAGAGAATCCAGGTATTGAACCTAGTTGTTTAGTTCACAAAGAAAATGGAGTTCCACACTGATTGGAAAAGAAGTGTCATTCAATAAATAGAATTAGGATTAGAGGCTACCTGTATTGGGGGGAGAAAGAAAACTGAATTCTAACATCATCTCCTACTGGGAGAAATTTCAGATGACCCACAATTATAGTAAAAAAAATATGAAGCCATAAAGGAAAAGATATGATACTTCTTATGGTTTTGAAGTGGGACAGCCTCTAAACACGGAAGTAACTTGAACAGTTATAAAAGAAAAAAGTGACCAATATGAGTGTGCAAAAATTAAAATTGGGGGGGTATAGAGAAAGACTGAAATCTAGTCAACATAAAACACATGCGCTATTTTGTTCACTTTTATAACAGTGTGCATAAACTAACAAGCTCCTGAAAAATTAAGTATAAAGGATAATTTAGCAACAAAAGATACATTGATTCTTTTATGTGTAAAAATCTGCCCAAACTCAGTCATGATAAGACAAACATTAAAATAACACCAGTTTGCCCATATGATATTGATAAGAATGTTTGAAAACATTCATTCTCAGGATGCCTGGATGGCTCAGTCTGTTAAGCATCTGCCTTCAGCTCAGGTCATGATCCTGGGGTCCTGGGACAGAGTCCTGTATCAGGCTCCTTGCTCAGCCAGGAGCCTGCTTTTCCCTTGCCTGCTCTCTTCTGCTCCCTCTGCTTGGGTTCTCTCTTTCTCTCTCTGATAAATAAATAAAATCTTAAAAAAACAAAGAAAGAAAACTCTCATTCTCATACATTCATACATTGTTGTAGAGACTTTAAACTGGAAAAATCTCTTGAGAGTGTAATTTGACAAAATAGATCAACATAAAAATACATGTGCCCCTCAATTCAGCTGGTATCCTCTCTCTCTCTCTCTCTCTCTCTCTCTCTCTCTATATATATATATATATATATAATAAGTAGATTCATTGTAGCATTGTTTGTCTTATCAAAATAATGTGAACAACCTAGATGTCTATTATTAGGTAGATAGTCTAATAAAGTGTGGTATATCATACAACAAAATGCCATCTGGTCAGGTAAAAGTATTTTCTGTGGGACTGAATGATGTTTGAGACTTTGTTCAGTGAAGGGAACAAGGTCAAAAAGCATCAAGTGTGCACTGTTCTAGGTACTAAGGATTTAAATAGTAGAAAGAGTTCCTGTCTTCAAGTAGCTTTTATTCTGATAGTAACAAAAATGTAAATAAATCAATTAATATAAATATATATCTATTTAGAAATCTAATGTGACCACTTCTTACATGTTGGTGATAATTGGATGTAATTTTAAGATAATAATAATTTTAACAAAGTAAAAAAAGAGAAATTTCTACTTTCATGTAATAGTTTTAGAGTTTAGGTGAAAATGCTTTTTGGAAAAAATCCATGATGCAAAATTTCACATAAAATATTTCTTCATACTGAAACATTATTTTTGGAGTAATCTTATTTGAAAGTGGAAGTGTGTGCGGATATCAGAAAAGTTGAAATTATGTCTCAATTTGGAAAACCCTGTTGATGTATTCTTTGTCCATTTTAATTTTATTTAGTGAGTATAGTAAGATAGCTTATGGGTGATACTACAGGTCAGGGGAGCCTCCAGCAACTTTACTGAAGGGTTTATTGGTTGAAAGTTGGTAGAATCAGTGATAAGGAAAAGTGACCTCTTTCCTCCAAAACTATTTCATACTTTAAAGTTATAATGTTGAAGTATGGAAAATCATGTTTCTGTTTATCATCACCCTCCGGATGCACCCACTGGTGCCTTACTGTATAATGAATGCTTAATTTATTTTTCACGTAATTTTAAAATACATATATATACACATTTAATTTTGCAGAAAGCTAAATGTGTAGATTTCTTGTCTGTCTTCAATAAGCGTTTTATACTTTTCCAGGGCCTTAGGTATAAGGATGTTCTGAGAAGCCTATGTTATAAATTGTAGGTTTAAAAATATATATATATATATAAATGTTTATGTATATATATACATATACATACACACATGTATATACATAATATATATGATTACTGTTTTGATAGGGAACAGAATATGAGATGAGTTCATTCCTATACTATTTTTCTTGGATGAAACTTTAGCAGACCAGTGAAAATGTCTATTACAGAATTTATTGGCACATAAACAATTTGCCATAGAAATCTTCCTGAACTCTTCCTTCTCAAATTCACCATGAAGGTCTCAGTTTCAATTTCAGATATTTCACTACTAAAATATTCTCTTAGGGTGACTCTCATTTCAAAGCTGGAAGCCAAGTGAAAGTTTAAAATGAGTCTGATCATAAAGCTAAATATATTTATTATTTAAAATATTTTGATATAATTAGCAATAACTATCAAGAGTTTATAAAGTAAGGCTTTGCATGTGTAAACTTTATATTCTGTGCTATAAGGTGTGGGTGTTATCTCTGTTTAATTTTTATGTTTATTTATTTCATTTGAGAAATCCTTAAATTGATTTTTTATTGAAGCATAACAGACATAAAATTTCCTATTAGTTTCAGGTGTATATCATAGTGGTTTGATATTTTTATACACTATGAAATGATTCCCATGATAAGTCTAGTTACCATCTGTCACCATACAGTGTTATGACAATATTGTTAATTATATTCCCTATGCTATACATTAAATCCCCATGATGTATTTATTTTATAACTGCCTTAAGTTGATTTACTTTATTTAGAAATTTCACTTATGGCATCACACATAAGTAAAAATTCACACTACTTAAGACATGCTTCTCTCTGGGTGAATAGATAGGTAGATAGGTAGGTAGGTAGATAGAAAGAATTCCCCCTTTCCAAAAAGAAAATACACAGCATTTTAAGGCGGAATGTAAGTGAAATATGTTCTAATATATTTCCTTATTATCTAGAAAACAAAACCAACAAACCAAAAAACATCGATACTTTTGAGTGCTATGTTCCCTCCATTAGCTGTCTCTATCATAATACTGCCCTTCAGAGACAAGCTTCTACTACATTATATACTTGAATTGTCTCCCTTTTCTACTTTTCTATTTCTTCTCAATTTGCTATTATCTTTAAACTCCATTGTCATGAAGTTTCTTTTGTTAAGTTCTTCAACGGCCTACTCCGATCAATAAGCACATTTCAGTTAACAACTTACTGCATCTCTAAGATATTACCTAGCATTTCCTTCACTTTTAAGATAGCCTCACTGGTTTCTGGACACCATACTTTCTTGGTTAGATGATGATCAACTGGATTTAACAGAAAAATACTAAAATAATAGCTAAAATAAGAAATACATTTGTGTTTTCATCTAAAATAGTTCTAGAGTTAGGAAGTGTAGGACAGTCTGGCAGCTCCAAGATATTGCAGATCCAGGATTCTGTTTTACCATGTCATTGCTCAAGGCCACCTTCTGGTCCAATGTGGCTACTGGAGTTCTAGCTATGATGCTACATTTAAGGCCAGAAGGAGGAGCCGGATGAGAAGATAAAGGGCTCTTTCTTCCAACTGAGTCAACTTCCAATTCAAAGCCAATTTCTTAGTCCACATTCTACTCCTTCAGAAACAAAATCATATGGTCATGGCTAAGAAAAGGAAACCTGGGAAATAAAATCACCTACTGGAATATAATTGAGGTTCTTTTTTAAAAAGAAGGAGATTTTTGTTTGTTTGTTTCCTGAGATTTAAAAACTGAGGGTTTCTGGATGGGAGTTAGGTGGGAGGGATAGGGTGATGGGTGATGGACATTGGGAAGGGTATGTGCCATGGTGAGCACTGTGACTTATGTAAGACTGATGAATCATAGACCTGTACCTCCGAAATGAGAAATGCAGTATATGTTAGTAAAAAAAAATAAAAAAATAAAAAGAAAGAGAAAGGAGGTACTTAATGGTTGCAACTATGCATCCTCGCTCCATTATATATGTCCTCTCTCTTCAGCCTCTACAACCTCATCTTTTATATTAACTTCTTAAAACCAACATTTAACTATATGAAATTCTCTTCTATCTTAGAATAGCTATAACAATATTGCCAGCTTTTAAATTCCAGCTTGACCATCTACTAGCTCTGGGATCTCAGAAAAATAACTTAATCTCTTCTTTCCCCAGTAAATGGTGATAGGTACTACCTTCTTGAAATGTAGAGAGGGTTAAGTATGGTAATGGTAAATGGTGATGGTGATAGGTACTACCTTCTTGAATTGTAGAGAGGGTTAACTTAATATTTATAATATACTATATATAAAATAATATATTTAATATATATAATATACTATACATGGTACATAACATGTGCTGTATTACTCATTTACTTATATTTAATTTTTTTATCTGAGTATAGTTGACACACAATGTTACATTAGTGTTAAATGTATAACATAGTGATTCGACATCTCTATACTTTATGCTATACTCATCACAAGTGTAGCTACCACCTGTCACCATGCAACACTATTACAATATCATTAACTATTTCCTATGTTGTGCCTATTATTCCTATGACTTATTCATTCCATTACTGGAAATCTGTACCTCCCATGCCCCCTTCACCCATTTTGTCCATTCTGCCTCCCTCCTTTCCTCTGGCAACCATCAGTTTGTTCTCTGTTTTTGTAGGTCTGATTCTGTTCTTTGTTTGTTTGTTCATTTATATTTTTTTTGTTTTTCTTTTTTTTAGATTCCACATCTGAGTTAAATCATATGGTATTTGTCTTTCTCAGTCTGACTTATTTCACTTAGTGTAATACCCTCTAGGTCCATCTATGTTGTTGTTAATGGCAAGATCTCATTCTTTTTTATGGCAGCTATGTTACAGATACTGATGCTGGTGATAGCATTTGAATTCACCATTAATAATTCAGGCCACTCAGAATATGAATCTGAATTCTGGGTTTAACAGTGAGCATTCTACCCAAGGAATGTGGCTCTTGTGTTCTTCATCATTTCAGATGACATGTTTACCCACTTCTAGGTTTAGTGTCTATATTCGTTCAAGCAACTTTTTTTTTTAAATAAATATATAATGTATTTTTATCCCCAGGGGTACAGGTCTGTGAATCGCCAGGTTTACACACTTCACAGCACTCACCATAGCACATACCCTCCCCAATGTCCATAACCCCATCCCCTTCTCCCAACCCCCTTCCCCCCAGCAACCCTCAGTTTGTTTTGTGAGATTAAGAGTCACTTATGGTTTGTCTCCCTCCCAATCCCATCTTGTTTCATTTATTCTTCTCCTACCCCCCTAACCCCCCACATTGCATCTCCACTTCCTCATATCAGGGATATCATATGATAGTTGTCTTTCTCCGACTGACTTATTTCACTAAGCATGATACTCTCTAGTTCCATCCATATCATCGCAAATGGCAAGATTTCATTTCTTTTGATGGCTGCATAGTATTCCATTGTATATATATACCACTTCTTCTTTATCCATTCATCTGTTGATGGACATCTAGATTCTTTCCATAGTTTGGCTATTGTGGACATTGCTGCTATAAACATTCGGGTGCACGTGCCCCTTCGGAGCACCACGTTTGTATCTTTAGGATATATACCCAGTAGTGCAATCGCTGGGTCATAAGGTAGCTCTATTTTCAGTTTTTTGAGGAACCTCCACACTGCTTTCCAGAGTGGTTGCACCAGCTTGAATTCCCACCAACAGTGTAGGAGGGTTCCTCTCTCTCCGCATCCTCGCCAGCATCTGTCATTTCCTGACTTGTTAATTTTAGCCATTCTGACTGGTGTGAGGTGGTATCTCATTGTGGTTTTGATTTGTATTTCCCTGATGCCGAGTGATGTGGAGCACTTTTTCATGTGTCTGTTGGCCATCTGGATGTCTTCTTTGCAGAAATGTCTGTTCATGTCCTCTGCCCATTTCTTGATTGGATTATTTGTTCTTTGGGTGTTGAGTTTGCTAAGTTCTTTATAGATTTTGGACACTAGCCCTTTATCTGATATGTCGTTTGCAAATATCTTCTCCCATTCTGTCAGTTGTCTTTTGGTTTTGTTAACTGTTTCCTTTGCTGTGCAAAAGCTTTAATCTTGATGAAATCCCAATAGTTCATTTTTGCCCTTGCTTCCCTTGCCTTTGGCGATGTTCCTAGGAAGACGTTGCTGCGGCTGAGGTCGAAGAGGTTGCTGCCTGTGTTCTCCTCAAGGATTTTGATGGATTCCTTTCTCACATTGAGGTCCTTCATCCATTTTGAGTCTATTTTCATGTGTGGTGTAAGGAAATGGTCCAATTTCATTTTTCTGCATGTGGCTGTCCAATTTTCCCAACACCATTTATTGAAGAGGCTGTCTTTTTTCCATTGGACATTCTTTCCTGCTTTGTCGAAGATTAGTTGAGCATAGAGTTGAGGGTCTATTTCTGGGCTCTCAATTCTGTTCCATTGATCTATGAGTCTGTTTCTGTGCCAGTACCATGCTGTCTTGATGATGACAGCTTTGTAATAGAGCTTGAAGCCCGGAATTGTGATGCCACCGACTTTGGCTTTCTTTTTCAATATTCCTTTGGCTATTCAAGGTCTTTTCTGGTGCCATATTAATTTTAGGATTATTTGTTCCATTTCTTTGAAAAAAATGGGTGGGATTTTGATAGGGATTGCATTAAATGTGTAGACCTTCAAGCAACTTTTAAGACTAAATTCATACATTTTCTCTATTTCTGTTTTCATCAGTTAACAAAAACATGCAATCCTCTTATCATGGGTTCTCTAAAACACCATAACCTAAAATATTCATCGTGTCTGATCCAGCCCCACACCAACTTATTGCCCACTATACAAATCCTTTTACTGCACCCAGTAGAATCAAGTTTCATAATTAGCAAAGTCCCTTTAACTTACAAACTCTTCTATGAGTATTTTCTTAATATCCTTGTTTTAAGTGAAACTCCCTCTGTTATGAGAAATCTTGCAGAAGATTTTCAAGAAGTGACTATTTTTTCAAACCTCAAGTGCATCATGTGAGATTAGGCTTATTCCTACTCCTTGTTGTTCCACCCATCCAGATCATTATTAACTCTTTTGTAAAACTAAACATAAAAACTTGGTTAAGTCTTTAATATATATGACTTACTCGCTTTCTGTTGTCATTTGATGGCTTCCAGACAATTCTAATCTTTCAGAGAATTTGACATGTACTTAACAGACCTCATTTGCCATCTTCCTGGGTCACTTCAGCACTCAAGAGCTTTATCTATCTTCTCATGTAGTTCTTGACCTTCCTACTTCTAGAGTCATACACATTTATTCCCTTTCAACCTCTTAGTCTGTCTATCTCTCCAGATATCTTCAGCACTTAATTCTGGCCACAAACTTCTCTCAGAATTTGTTTATCTAAATATTTGTGTCTAATTTTTATTGCAGTCAAACTCTAATCCATTGACTTCTCTTCTTTATCATAATAATTGGCCTTCTCCTTTTTTATTTTTTTGTGATTCAGCTTATAGTAATTAGTTATTATTCAAAGAATTCTTTCTCCAGCATCACAACTTTCTTGATTCTGTTTTAGTTGCATCCATTTGGCAAAATCCTAACTCTGGAAGAAACTAGCCACCTAATTTCTCTGCACCTGAACCCAAGTAGTCAAGCAATATGGCAAGAAATTGCCAAATTTGGTCTTCTGGTTTCACTATAAATTCATGGTTCCTGGCCTTATGTGGGTCTTCCAACACTGCTCAGAATCTTGCTGTGTGTCTTTGAAAAACATATATTCTCCTATTTAAATAATGCCTTTTTCAAACCTTTTCCACTCTACCAAAATTTCTGATCTTCCCATCTTCCCTGCTCAGTGTTTATGATTCTCCTATGATTCACTGAAAAAGAGAATCTGTTAGAGGGGACCTCCTTTGATTTCATGATAAGAACCATTAAAAAAATGACTTCTTTCTGTTCATATCCTGTGCTTCTTCCTGCTCCTGACCCTTATCTATGAGTGCTGCTTCCACTGGTATCTGGCATCTCAACTTTGTTGCAGGAAATTCACACTAAAGATTATACTTTCTTTCTCTGAATATTCTAATGTATAAAATATATTGAGTTCTTTTAAAAAGTTATTTTTATTAACATATGATGTATTATTTGCCCCCAGAGGTACAGGTCTGTGAATCATAGGCTTACACATTTCACAGTGCTCACCATAGCACATATCCTCCCCAATGTCCATAATCCAACCACCTCATCCCTCCTCCCCCACCCCCAGCAACCCTCAGTTTGTTTCCTGAGATTAAGAGTCTCTTATGGTTTGTCTCCCTCCCAATCTTGTTTCATATTTTTCCTTCCCTACCCCCAAACCCCCTGCCCTGCCTCTCAAATTATATTCGTTTCTTTACTTTGCTCTCTCTTGCTAATCTCCTAAATATTTAAATTTCTTTCTAAGAATATTTGTCTCTATATGCTATCTCCATTTCCTCACTTCCAACCACTTCTTGGCCCATTCTAATCTGACACCTTCCTATTGCTCTGTGCTCAATTAGCTTTTGATTAGGTCACATATTTTATCTTTCTTAACATAACTAGCAATTTTTAGTCTATTTAACTTTCTGGCAGGTCCTTCTTCATCTCTTATCTAGTCTCAGCCTATACCCAACTTTAAATGTTAGCATTTCTGGAGGCTGGCTTCTTAGAAGATTTCTCACTTCATATTATTTCCCTTGTAATCTTATTTAAACCCATCTCTTCCATTACCACATTGTCAAAGTTAACTCACAAACATATTTTTAAACAGATTTGTAGACATCAACATCTCTGAGTTCTAGAGTTGTTCCTTTAACTTTCTCCTAGACAACTTTTCTTAGTTTAAAGCCAGCCTGAGCTTAATACGTGCAAAACTAAACTCATGATCACCTTCTGTCTCATCAGCTTTGTCTGTTATAATGAAATTCTAGAAGGTTGGTGGCTTAAACAACAGAATTTTTTTTTTTTTCAGTTTTAGAGGCTGGAAAGCCCAAGAACAAGGTGCCACCAAGGTGAATTTCAATCTGAGGTCTTTTCTCTTGTTTTATATGTGGCTGACATCTCATTGTGTGTTCAAATGACCTTTCTTCACTGTGTCCTTATAGAATGAGAGAAAGAAAGAGAGGAAAGTTCTCTCTTTTCCTCTTTTTATAGTACCACTAATCCTATTGGATTAGGGCCTTACCCTTATATCCTCATTCAATCTTAATTATCTCCTTGTAGGCCTTCCCCAAATATAGTTCCATTGGAATTATTGTTTCAATATATGAATTGGGGGGGAGCGCAATTTAGTCCATAGTGCCTCCCCATAGGCAAACATGCATATTGAATAACGCATGAAGCAGAGAGCAATTTGATGTAATATGAGAAATATATCCATAAAATTACAACCAGCCAAAATTAGAACATCATCAGCATCTCAAATATCCCTTTAGCCCTTTCTCAATCCTCCCACCATCCTTCAAAGGAAACTACCACCTTAATTCTTGTGCCATAGTTAGTTTTCCCTATGTTCATATTTTTTCTATCTGGCTTTATTTTTTCCTCAAAGTTGTATTCATAAGATTTACCCATGTTGATATAATTAAGTTATTTATTTAATGGTGCTGTTTAGTAAAATTGCCATTAGAAGAAATAAAATGATCTAGGTATAATTTTGCCTTTATTGTATAATTTGGTCAGTATTTGCCATCCATTCACCCAGACTATTGATTTTGTGATAGTAACCATGTCTACCTTTACTTATTTTGTCCCTAGATCCTGGTTATTTTTTTTTTTAAAGATTTATTTATTTATTTGACAGACAGAGATCACAAGTAGGCAGAGGCAGGCAGAGAGAGAGGAAGGGAAGCAGGCTCCCTGCTGAGCAGAGATCCCAATGCAGGGCTCGATCCCAGGACCCTGAGATCATGACCCCAGCCGAAAGCAGAGGCTTTAACCCACTGAGCCACCCAGGCGCCTGATCCTGGTTATTTTTATTGACCCATGGCTGTCCCTTGATGTGTTACTTGACAAATGAAGAATCAATTAGCTACCTTTGAGAGATACAATCCATGCCTATAGCTTCACTTATAAGACCCATATCTGTTCCCATCTGCTTAGAAACTTCCTCTCGTCAAATGAAAGAGAAACTCTAAGAGAAGTGATGAGGATATCTTTCAAAACTATAGACTTACATTCATTCCCCAGTTGGGTATCTGCTTAGGCAAAATCCTAAAGATCAGACTGTGCTATGTGAGGAGGAGAGCGAAGAATTAGAGAGGGTAGCAGGGCCAAGAGTCAGACATGCTGTGGAGCAGCCCACATTCTCACCATTTGCTAAGGCCAGCATGTGAGACTTTCCTCAGGATCAAGGAACACACCCAGGATATCCAACATGAGTCCCCATAACTATGCTCCACAATATAGTACTAGGTAGGGTAAAGGTAATCTAGCAGATAATACACAACTGAGTGGCGTCAAGGAGGTTGAATCCCATTTGGGGTTGCCTAAGTGTCCACATAACTCCCAAATGAGACAACCATCTACTTTTGGTTGCCTGACCTTCACAGAGAGTATTAACGCACAGGTCAGAGTTCAAGAAACAGTAATGACCAGCACAGAAGGTAAAAAATAATCCTGCAGTTCTGGAAAATATAGTTTTTTTTTTAAATTTTTGATATTTTATTTACTTATTTTAGAGAGAGAGAGAGAAAGAGGATGCCAAGCAGTGGGAGGGACATTTTGGGGGGAAAGGGAGAGATACTCTCAAGCAGACTCTGTGCTGAGCATGGAGCTCTTAGCAGGGCTTGAGCTCATGACCTTGAGCTCATCACCCTGAGTTATGACCTGGACTAAATCCAAGAATCAGATGATTAACCGACAGAGTCACCCAGGCTCAGTTATACTTCCCAGTGCCCCTGGGAAGTATAGTCTTAAGGGGAAAAGGTAGATGTGGGTCAGAGTGGTATCATGATCAGTCCATCCATATCAAAGCAGCCATGGGTCATTGAAAGCCTTAAATTGAGTCTGAAATTGAAATTTTAAACTGGACTAAAATTTAAATAACTACAGGAATTCAAAAATGAGAAAAAAATAAATTTATCGATCATAGTTGAAAATCAATAATTGGAAAAACATTTAATATATTATTCTGAGTTGAAATTCTTCAATAAAATTGCCAGGTACTTTTGACTTTGAAAAATAATGTTAAATGTGCCTTCTCATTTGATTTTCAAAACAATATAGGAAAACAGATTAGTACATAGAATAAAATATAAGATTAGTGTTGATGTTATTGGGCCAGTCATCCAGACTAGGTAGAATTTTGTGCTGGTGAGGCTATTGTGGTATGTCCAAATTTTCCAGAGAAAACATGTTTTTATCATAGACAGCTATTATAGGTTTTGAGATATATTTGAAGTATGGAGCATTTTGGTGAGTATATATTATTCTATTTGATTTCTGCAATTTAGAATCAAAATTGTTTACTTAGTAACAACTTTATGTCAGTAGCAAGAACTATTTACCTAGCAACAGACTATCTAGAAAATGCTAAAAGACACAAATAATGAAATCAGCCTAGTGCACATATATGAGATAAGCAACCTGGCTTTAAATTGTTTCTCCTAATGGAGAACTGGAAAAGAGCTGTTTTTATAAAAACAATGTATGATTTAAAGAAAATAAGATGTTATATCATTTCTAAAATCTAGGTCTATAGAGATTATTGTTTTTCCAATCAAGGCAAGTCTAAAAATGTTAATCTGATTGTTAAACTGAATTAAAATATAAAGAGTTATTTTGTTATTATTTATTATTTCATTTACTGTTTTACCATAAAGGCCGTATATTTTGGAATTACCTCTCCCTAGATTTTTAAAAAAATGAATTAATGTTTTCCTTTTCCATTAATCAAAACTCCAGAACTAATTTTGCAGAAGGTCCAGAAATAAAAATCCAGAAATTTGATGTTGGCTTTAGTCTATAAAGTCTTATTAAAACAAACATCAGGTTTTTTTTTTTTTTCAATATTAAAACTAAACAAAACAAAACCTAGGGGTCTTCCATGAGTATAGACATGGACCTTAAAATTGGGATTCTGTTTGGAGAAACAGTGATTTTATTATTTAATAATATTGTGGTTTCTTCATTCAACTTTGGCTAATTCCAGTGCTTTATCTCTTTACATTAAGTTCATTTGGTGAAGAAACAATTGTTTTAATGTACAAAACAAATAGGAAAAATAGAAACAGAGAGTTTACTACTTAGTAAATTCACAGTTAATCAGACTTCACAATTAAAGTACAAGATTTGCCCAGGAAGGCCAGAGATTGCACAAAGGTTAGAACTATACAAAGAAAACTAACATAGCTCCTTTATACAAAGATGATCTATTTATAAACTCTTCCTTATTTTTTATTTCCTCTCTCCCTCGAACTCTAGGTAAGCTCTTTCTGTATATCTTAGAAACTGTACTTCCTCTATTACAGCATTTATCAAACTATATTACATTTCTAAATTTAGCTTATTATAACTTTCTTACTATATTTTAATTTCCTTACAGGAACAGACTGTATCATCTTTCTCTACATTGTATTTACAGCGAATGAGCACAGATTTTGGCCAAAGCTAAGTTCTCATTTACACATAAAGAGCTGAATGAATAAAGAAAAGCATTCTAAGAAAATAAGGGAAAATGTTATATAAAAAATAAATTTACTTTTAAGGAAATATTTTTAAAAATCCTCCTCATTTATATTCAAATCCTTGTCCTCATTATAAACATAAGTAAATATAGAAATTAATTGGAAGACTAAGTTAGGGTGACTGCACATGACAGAAGGAAGAGTATGTACTGTAGTAATTTAAATAAAACTAGCAATAGATTTTGGCATGATTATTGACTTGAGAACAGATGTACGTATTTGAACTCTGGGTTTCTCATGTTTTTCCTATTTAATGTCGTTAAATCTTCATGCTTGCTTTTAACAAGTATTGTATTAAATGCTTTAAATATTGTTAATATTTTTGAAATAAAACAATAAAGTTGAAATTTACTTTATTCATCATTTTGATATACCAACATTTTAAGAGCCAAAATTTCATTAAATTGCAGATATTCTGTGCTGATACAAATTGACTTTAAAAATCATATGAAAAAGCCAGTTAGAAAATTAATGATTAGAACAATAAGGGACTAATTTAATTCAATAGATTGAGTTTACTAATACAGTATACCTTCTGATAAAATAAGGTATTAGGTACAACTAAAATAAAAATAATAAAATTGAATGATTATCTTTACTTTAAATGTGAAGGAATAAAACATTTTAATTTGATTTTTGTCCCCTTAAACTCACAGAAAACAAACAAAAGTAACAGAGAAAAAATGTGGTCTTCAATGAAACAAAGAAATACCCATAACCTCAGATCCTAAACTATGAAGGATATGCACCAAATGCATGGAATTTGAGCCAAAATAAGAAAAAAAATATCCAGAACAAGCAGCCTTCTCTTTGGATCTTAGGCTAAAACTTTCTTGTAAGTCTGAAAACTTGAAGGTTTCCAGTGTCCATTTCTCCATTGTTATCCATGAATATGCCTCCGAGTGAGCATGTGTTGGTTAGAATTTTTTGTTAATCACACCTCCCTCCTACCTTTCTTAATATGAGCATCTTGGTCCACTGCATGTATTTATGATTCTAGGATTTAAATGTACTTACTTTTCATACAGTATGGCTTCAAACATAAGCCAATATCTCATCTTGTACTCAAAGAAAAAGAAATTTCTTCCAAAGCTTGAGGAAATTTTGGTTCTCTTGGATTTATTGAGAAATGATATATTGGGTTTCTAGTGAAACATTCCCAAAAGAATTTTCCAGGATAAAATTTCATATTCCAGATTTTTACCTTATAAAATTATAAATGATGAGATTCTCCTATAGATAAACTGCTTCTTAATTTAATAAAAATTGGGATAATGCCAAAATATATAAAATTTTAGTTTAGTATGGGTAGATTTATTAAGACAGAGATTGGAAGAATTTTGTTCATTCCTATAAAGATTTTAATAGACTTTTTAATGTTTATTTTTATATTTTCATAAAATTGAGCAAATAAGTCCAGTGCAAATTAAAAAAAATAAAAGTCAATAGAGCAAAAGTATGGAATGAAATAAGAAATTTTTGACAGTTAAGTATGTAAAAACTACTAGGCAGGCCCAGATGGGCTCACAGATGATCTCTTTCACAATCCTCAGGAATAATCAGGATGTAATTTAAATTCTTTGAGATTAGAGGGAAAAAAAAGAAAGTCTTCCAAAATACTTTGCACAAAGCTAGAATCACAGTGCTACCAAAGCTTGAGAAAGATCACACAAAGCTTGAGAAAGATCTCACAATTACAGAATGAATGACCCCACATTTAATTACTGATGTAAAATTCTTAAGTAAATAATTTTAAAATACACAATATACTGAAAAATTTTATTTATTAATCTTAAGAGTTTTACTCTAGAAATGCAAGGATGGTTCAGATTAAGGACATCCACTTATAAATTTACCATACTAATACATCAAAAGAGAAAAGAAATTCTTACCTTAAGAGATATTAAGATTATATGAAATATGTGATAATTTTTTTCAAATAACTAAACATGATGAAAAGAAAAAAAAAGACCTTTTTAACTCAAAACAAAGAAAACATCTTACTTAATGCTGAAATGCAAAAATTTTAACTGAAGGAGGAAATAAAGCCGGGATATTCTTTTTGTTGAATTAAAGATGACCATACACCTTTTTCACTCCTCCATTAAGAGGTAAAGTTTATTTCTTTTTTTCTGGGCTAGCTCTCTGACTGTTCAGTTAATAAAAGACTCTGAGGTGACAGTATACTAGTTCCAATATGAAGCTTAAAACAGGCTTGACAACTTCTGCTTTGTACTTTTTGGGCTCCAAAGGGCAGTCATGTGAGAATACAACTACCCTGCTTAAGAAATCACATAAAGATACTAAGTGGAAAAACTTGAAGGAAAGGCTTTGAGATGGCATGGGGCAACCAACCCAGTCGAGCCTCCAAAGGACTCCAGTCCTCACTGTTGCCATCTGACTACAATTGCAGGAGAGACCTGAGGCAAGAGCGGCAAATGAGCTGCCCAGCTGATCCATGGCAACCCACAGATATGAAAAATATAGAAAGATATAGAAATAATCTTTGTTTGAACCTTAATGATTTGAAGTAGATTGTTATAATCTACTTCTATCATTTTCCTTAAAAAACAACTGAAATAGAAATGGTACTTAGAAGTTGTTCTTGTAACAAAAAACACATGTTGTATTGGCTTTGGACCCTGGTCATGAGCAGAAGTCAGAAGGGTCTCAAGGAGACTGTTAGTAAAGGCTGGAAGGGACAAAGAAACAATTGTCATCGGAAACTGGGAAAAGACTATCTGCAATATGAGTTCTACAGAGTTTGGCATTGGGTTCTCCCAATGTAATATGAAAAATTAGACATATGTTTTAATATATTACATATAAAACAGCATCATGCTTTTGCAGTCATTTATGAACCTACCCAGAGTAGTGAAATTTTGAGTCACCCAGGGCAAGCATGGTCCCAGCTGAAGTTGAACAAGGCAACGTTATGTCTTCTTGTTTCAGATCTCATATTATAAACAGATGTCCTATTTGTCATCTACTTAGTACCACAATTTTCACATTTTTTGCTTTTTTTTGGTGATTTTACTATTTTTATGTGGTCTGAAGCATAGTATTCCCATCCTGTCTAGTGTCCCTAAGTGCAAGGAGTATGTAATATGCCTTATGGAACAAGTGTATAGGAAATAAACTTAGTTCAGAAATGAGCTATAGAACTGCTGGCTGCAAGGTCAATGTTAATGCATTACAAAGTATATCAGGGTGTACTTAAATAGAAACATATATATATATCAAAGTTATGGACTGATTTGCTGATGGAAATGTGACTAGAGGTTTATAGGAACCTGACCCTATATTTCCTCTAGAGGCAATGATTCAGTATTTGCTAATTCAGTATTCATGGGGATTTTATTAAACATAACTACTGCAAATAATGAGAAGTGACTTATGCGTACATACCTATCTGTGGCCTGGGATAAGGAGATTTCCAGGTAGAATACCAGTAGTGACAATGTATTTCATTTGTCTAGGTATGTTAAAGAAAAAGCAGATTTCAAACAGACCTAAAATAAATATTTTAAACCTAGGGTTTGCTTTTTGGAAAATGAAACTGTTTCTTATTCCCAGATTCTCTGGACACCAAAAGACTCCTGGTGTAAGAGAGCCTCAGAGTAAAGATCAAATCCATGACACTGGAAAAAGAAAAAAAAAAAACATATATATATGACTTCAGGATCAAGAAATTGAAGCTTACAGCTGTAAGATTCTCTGTTTAGGTATCAGAAGCATTTAGGATGTTGCCTCATAGACCTTCTTTGATAGACCATAGTATTCTAAGGTTCTTAAAGGTATTATTCCATAGTCCTTTGATTCTCAGTCCAAGGTAGAGAGGGGCCTGAATTGAAAAGACACTTTGATTTCCTGGAATAGCTTTCATGTGATACACAGGAAACCTAGATAATTTTCAAGAGAATTATAACCGTAAGTTCTGAAGGAGGCATTTGAACCAAAAATTTCCTACAAGCAGGAATTAGACTGAAAAACTAAGCTACCCAGTTGCTTACATGGGCTGTTTCTTGTAAAAAGAAAGGATAACTCATAGGATTAAAGCCAAGAGTCCAGAGATTAGAACTGTTAGCGACAGGACCACTTCCAAGGAGTAAAGTTAGGCTCTCATCAAGGGATTGGTTACATGTACCTACTTAAATTTCAGAATTATCATGGACAGTGACTACTATGTGCCTTTTTTTTTTTTTGCCCAATTTTTGAATGAAAGTGTATGTTTAGGTTGTCTTATCATTGAGTGCTGAGTATATGCAGATAAAATTTTCTTAATTCTAAGATTTTTAGTCAAAGATTATTACTACTAAGGAAATTAAACCACATTTGGACCTGATTTAGATGATTTCTTGAACCTAGAAGTTAGGATGAAATCTCTTTGAATCCTGGAAGGGTGTTAGTGTACTTTACATGAAAGAGCACTATAAATAATTTGTGGGCCAAAGGAATACTGTGAGAAATTAAAAATGACTGCATATTCTTCACTTCTCCATTGAGAGCTGAAACTTTTTTCTTTATCCCTTAAATCTGGGTTGTCTGTGACTGTTTAGCCAATAAAAAGTGGCAGAAGTAATTCTGACCTAGTTCCATGCTCAAGACTTAAGAATATCTTGCTCTCTCTTTCACTTTTATACTTTTGGGGAGCTCTGAACTTCCATTTAAGAAGCCCAATTATAGTGCAGAAGAGAATATGTTGGAAGACTATGATCAGCAAAAAGGCCTTGAGAACTCATGAAAATAGGAGAATCCTTGCTGTGACAGTGTCCCAGCCAGGTTGACTCTTGCTCCAGGTGCTATCTGAGGACTACTACATAAGCAACCTCAAGTAAGAGGAGCAGAGCTTTCCAGGGAAGTCACAGGATTGTGAGAGAAACTAAGTGGTTGTTTTGTTTTGTTTAATTTTTTGATTTTTGTCGTAGTTGTTTTTAAGTCATGAAAGCTTGTAGTCGTTTGTCGTATAGCAACAAATAACTGGAACACTATCACCATTATTATTTAACATTGTTTTAAAAATTCTTGTCAATAAAAATGTCAACAGAAAGATAGAATACATACTAGAATGGGAAGGAGAATGCAAAATTATTATTCTTATTGCATATGTTATAATTCATGATTGGAAAATTGAAAAGAAATGGTGTTTGCTAAGCTACTTGTTCTCAAAATTAATATTCAAAAATTGTTAGCTTTGTGATTTTAATTTTTTCTCCAAGTTTTAATCTTAACTCCAGTTAGTTAAAATAAGGTGTATCTTTTAATTTCAGGTGTAGAATTTAGAGATTCATCACTTATATACAACAGTTGGTACTCATCACAAGGCACTCCTTAATCCCCATCACCTGTTTCACCCATCCCCCCCCCCCACCTCCCCTCTAGTAACCCTCAGTTTGTTCTCTATAGTTAAGAGTCTTTTTTTTGGTTTGCTTTCCCTTTTTTTTTTCCACCCCTATATTCATTTGTTTTGTTTCTTAAATTCCACATATAAGTGAAATCATATGATATTTATCTTTCTCTGACTGACTTATTTCACATAACATGATAATCTTTATCTCCAACCACATTGTTGCAAAATAGCAAGAGCTCATTCTTCTTTATGGCTGAGTAATATTCCATTGTATGCATATACACCACCTGTTCTTTATCCATTCATCAGTCAATGGACACTTGGGCTCTTTCCATAATTTGGCTATTGTTGATAATGCTGTTATAAACATCCCGGTGCATGTATCCCTTTGAATTACTTTGTGTCCTTTTGGTAAATACCTGGTAGTACAATTGCTGGGTCATAGGGTAGTTCTATTTTTAAGTTTTTGAGGAACCTTTGTCTTGTTTTCCAGAGTGGCTGCACCAATTTGCATTCCCACCAATGGGGAAAGAAGTTTCCCCTTTCTCTGCATCCTCAAAAACTTCTGTTGTTTCCTATGTTGTTGATGTTAACCATTCTGACTGGTGGGAGGTGATATCTCCTTGTAGTTTTTATTTGTATTTCCCTGACAATCAGTGATATTGAGCCTTTTTTCATGTGTCTGTTAGCCATATGTATGTCTTCTTTGGAAAAATGTCTGTTCATGTCTTCTGCCCATTTTTTAATTGGATTGTTTTTTGGGTGTTGAGTTTTGTAAGTTCTTTATTTTGGATACCAACCTCTTATATGTCATTTGCAAATATCTTCCCCCATTTCATAGGTTTTGTTAATTGTTTCTTTTGTTGTGCAGAAGCTTTTTATTTTGATGAAGTCCCAATAGTTTGTTTTTTGCTTTTGTTTCTCTTGCCTCAGGAAATATTATCTAGTAAGAAGTTACTACAGCCAATATCAAAGAGGTTTGTGTTTTGTGATTTAAACAACAATTTAGTAATATGTCAGAATAATGTCATATACTGAAGTAATTTATAAATAAAATACATAGCAATAAACTTGATAAGAAATTCAGAATGTTTATACAAAGAAATTTTAGAACTGTTTCTGGATATGAAGGAAGACAATATATTTAACATATGTCTTGTTCTTAAGTAAAAATACTCAGTATTTTTAGAGTTTTAATTTTTCATATAGTAATTAGTGGAATATGATCCACATAAAAATACTAATGATTTTTTTTCCAGTTGTGATAAAATTACATTATATTCATCTGGAAAAACACCTATGAGAAAATATCAAGGGAAATTCCTAAAAATATTTAGGAGAGGCAATTAGAGCAATCACATTTAAAAACACAACATAAAACTTTAGTAGTAACTTTGTGTTGTTAGGGGAAAGGATAATCAATGAGAGACTGAGATCCATAGGAAGATATGGCTTATAGTAAATGTGGGAAAATGTTGATTTCTTTAGTACCTAATATTGGGGCACCTGGTTAACCCAGTAAAACTATATCCTTATTTTTCTTTTTATGCTAAGATAAATTCCAGATGGCTCAGAGATTTAAATATAAAAAAGAAACCATAAATGTGTCAAAAATAGTGTTTTGCTTAAAAATTTCATATGGAAAGGTCTTTCTGAGTTTAATGTAAAACCAAAGGGAAAGTTTGGAAATACCTTCCAAAATTAAAATTCACATAATCTTCAATTCAGCAATCAGTGTTCAGGCATTTATTCCACTGTTAAAATCATGTAAGTAGACAAAGTATAGCTATGTTTTATAATTTTGCAAAAATATTATAAAATATTCATAGTATGAGTGCCTGGGTGCCTCAGTCATTAAGTGTCTGCCTTTGGCTCAATCATGATCACAGAGTCCTGGGATCAAACCCCACATTGGGCTCCCTGCTCAGCGGGAAGCCTACTTCTCCTTCTCCCACTACCCCTGCTTATGTTCCTTTTCTATCTATCAAATAAATAAATAAAATCTTTAAAAAAATATTCACAGTACAATTATTTTAAATAGAAAGAAATTCAAAATAATTTAAATGTTTACCATTAGGGGATTTACTAAATCAATTTTGATTCATCTATATAATTTATTACAAATACTACCTCAAAATAATACCATGGTTCTCTATGTTCAGATAGAGAAAGCTATCCACAATGTATTTTTTAAAAAGTCACATGACATTATATGAAATATCCCACATATAAGGTACTAACTAGAAAATGAGCAATATATTTCTAGAGGGATTAATGAGGAACAGTTTATGATACACTGTTAACTATACATCACTCCTTTTGTGTTTTTATTTTATTTTACTTTTGAACTCATATTTCTCTTCCCTAATCATATTAGCCTCCCATACATCTCCAATCCCTGAGTATTTAATTTACATAAATGCTAAATATCCTTTTCTTGTTCCTATTAGGCTTTTCACATTTCTACAGACTGATGAAAAGAGATAGTTTATTCTATTTTACTATCTTATATATTTTTATATATGAAAGTTCCACATTTATCTAACCGCTTCTCCATCCTACTTACAATTCTCCACTATTAAAATTATGCAGCAAAACTCCTCTATGTCTACTTAATAAAGGCAGAGACAAAAATTTAAAGTCTAATGTGGGGGCAGACTTACTGGGCTGTAGTGTTTCTTCATATCCAATTCATGTTCCAAATTACTCTAGAACATCTGACCAGTTTCCATCACCACTATAGTGTGTAATGGGGTATTATCATCAGCCCCTGGAAATAATCCCTTTAAAATTTTGCCCACCTGATTATAAAAATAAGCATTTAAAAAATTTCCTTTTTTGCTTAGACATGATGTTGAGAACCTTTTCATATATCTACTGTCTTTCATATATCTAATACTTTTTAGGTTTCCCTTTTTGTGTGTGAATTCCCATTTTTTGTTAGATTTCTATCTTTTGTTACTTCTCAAAAAATTTTCCATTATATAATATTTGTGAATATTAAATATATTTATATTTAATTTTTCTATATTGTCTTTTGTTGAACAAGAACCTTTCATATTGCAGTAGTGAAATCCATTAATATTTTCATTTGTGGCTTTGAGATTGTTTTGCTTTTCTTCTTCCTGTCATTTTTAATTATTAATTATTAATGATAGTCACCATCCTGGACATTAGATCTTCAGAACATATTCATTGTATAAAGGAACATTTGTACTCTGACCAAAATTTCACCTGTTTCCCCCATGTCCTAGGCCCTGGCAATCACTACTCTACTTTGTTTCTGTAAGTTCAACTTTTTTGTGGATTTCATGTATGAATAAAACAATAGAATATTTCTCTTTGTCTGGTGTATTTGGCTTAGCATAATGTCCTCCAATTTCATCTATGTTGTAATAAATAGTATTTGAATATATAAAATATTCCTCTCTCTCAGAATTTTAATAAATATTGCATTGAATCTATAGATTACTTTGAGTAGTATGAACACTTCAACGTAGTAATTCTTTCAATCTGTGAGCACAATATTTTTTCACTCATTTGTGTTTTCTTCAATTTCTTTCATCAATGCCTTATAGTTTTTAGTATACATGTATTTTACCTCCATGGTTAAATTTATTCCTAGGTATTTATTCTTTTTGATACTATTGTAAATGGTATTGTTTTCTTAGTTTCTCTTCCCAATAGTTCTTGTTAGGGTATAAAAATACAACTGGTATATGTATATTAATTTTATTTACTTAATTTGTTTATTAGGTTTGATAGTTTTTTGGTGGTAGGATTTTCTCTAGGATTTTCTATATACAAGATCATGTCATCAGCAAACAGAGATGATTTTACTTCTTTCTTTTCAGTTTGAATGCCTTTTATTTCTTTTTCTTGCCTAATTGTTTGGCTAGGACTTCCAGTACTATGTTGAATAGAAATGGTGAGAGTGGACATACCTGTCCTGTTTTTGATCTTGGAAGAAAGACTTTCAGCTTTTCATCATTGAATATGATGTCAACTTTGCGTTGTCATAGATGGCCTTTTTAAGTAGAGCTATGTTCCCTTTGAGGGTTTTTAACTAGGGAAAGATTGTAAATTTTGTTAAATGATTGTTCTGTACTTATTGATATTATATGATTTTTATCCTCATCTATCTGCCATTAATGTAGTTTATCATGTTTATTGATTTGCATATGTTGAACCATCCCTGCATTCCAGTGGTAAATCCTACTTAATCATGCATACTACTTTTTAAATGTACGTTTGAATTTGGTTTGCTCATATTTTGTTAAATATTTTTGCATCTCTGTTCATCAAGGATATTGGCCGGTGATTTTCTTCTCTTATAGCTTCCTTATCTATCTTTGGTATGAGAATAATGCTGGCCTCGTTAAATTAGTTTGGATGTGTTCCTTCCTCTCTAATTTTTTGGAAGCATTTGAGAAGGATTGGTATTAATTCTTTAAATGTTTTGAAGACTTCACCAGTGAAGCCATCTGGTCCTGGACTTTTCTTTGTTGAGAGATTTTTCATTCTGAGTCAGTACTAGTTATTGGTCTGTTCAGATTTTCTAGTTCTCTGTGATTCCGTTTTTGTAGGTTGTATGTTTCTAGGAATTTATCCCTTTCTTCTAGGTCATTACATTTGTTGGCATTTAGTTATTCATAGTGTTCTCATATGATTCTTTATATTTCTGTGATATCAACTGCAATGTCTTCTAGTTCATTTTTTATTTTACTTGAGTCTTTTTTTTCTTAGTCCAGGTAAAGTTTTGTGAATTTTGTTTATCTTTTCAAAAAAAAAAAAAAACAAAAAAAAAACCAACAAAAAAAAAAAACACCCAGCTCTTAGTTTTGTTGTTCTTTTCTACTGTTTTTCTACTTCTATTTCATTTATTTCCACTCTAGTCTTTGTTATTTTTTTTTTTCCTTTTGCTAACTTTGGGCTTAGTTTGCTCTTCTGTCCTCCTTCTTCCTTCCTTCCTTTTTTCCTCCTTGTCTTCTGTTTCCCTCCTCCTCCCATTCCCCCTCCTTCTTCCTCTTCTTTCCTCCTCCTTCTTCTTCCTCTTTTCTTCTTTCCCTTTCTCTCTCTCTCTCTCTCTCTCTCCCTTCATCTCTCCCTTCCTACCATTTTTTCTTAAAAAAAAAAAAAAAACAATGCTTTTATACAAATGCCGTAAGTACTGTTCACATATTTTCTCAATTTTTTAAAGATTACTTATTTATCTTAAAAGAGACAGAGAGGGCAAACATGGGGAGAGGGACAGTAGGAGAGAATCTTTCAAGTTGACTCCCCACTGAGCTGGGAGCCCAATGTAGGGCTCAATCCATGACCCATAACTTCATGACATGAGCTGAAACCAAGAGTTGGGCAGTCAATCAATCAGCTCAGCCACCCAGGTGCCCCTCACAAATAATTTTTTTAAAATTGTATTTTATGATTAAGTCTTTAACCCACCTACAGTTTCTTTTTGTACATTATATAACTTTTATTTTTCCCCCATAAAACAAACCAATTTTCTACAACTTTGTATTAGATGATTTATCTTTGTATTTTGATTTAAGTTTTAATTTTAATTCCAATACAGTTAAGATACAGTGTTATATTACTTTTAGGTATACAATATAGTGATACAGCAATTCTATACAATACTCAATGCTCATTATGATAAATGTACTCTTTAATCCCCATCACCTATTTAATCAATTTTCCTACCCCCTATCTCTGTAGTTTAGAGTCAGTTTCTTGGTTTCTGTCTCTCAGTTAACTTTTTTCCCTCTTTGTTCATTTGCTTTGTTTCTTAAATTCCACATATGAGTGAAATCATATAGTATTTGTTTTTCTTAGGCGGAGTTAGTTTGCTTAGCATTATACTCTAGCTCCATCTATGTTTTCAAGTGGCAATTATTCATGCTTTTTTAATGTCTGAATTATTTTCCATCTTTTTATCCATTCATCTATTGATGGGCACTTTGGCTGCTTCCATAATTTGGCTATTGTAAGTAATGCTGCAATAAGCATAAGGGAACATGTATCCCTTTGAATCACTGGTTTTGTATGTTTTTTGGGTAAATACCCAGTAGTGCAATTACTGGGTCATAGGGTAGTTCTATTTTTAATTTTTAAAAGAACTTCCATGCTGTTTTCCATAGTGGTTATATCAGTTGCATTCTCACCAGCAGTACCTGAAAATTCTTTTATCTTCATATTCTAGCCAACACTATTTTTTAATGTTTTTTATTTTAGTCATTCTGACAGGTGTGAGGTGGTATCTCATTGCAGTATTTTGATATGCATTTCCCTGATGATCAGTGATGTTGAGCATCTTGTCATGTGTCTGTTGGCCATCTGTTTGTTTCTTTGGAGAAATGTCTGTTCATGTCTTTTGCCCATTATTTATTTATTTGTTTATTTATTTTAAATATTTTATTTATTTATTTGATAGAGAGATCACAAGTAGACAGAGAGGCAGGCAGAGAGAGAGGGGGATGTACCCCACTGAGCAGAGAGCCCAATGCAGAGCTCTATCCCAGGACCCTGAGATCATGACCTGAGCAGAAGGCAATGGCTTAACCCACTGAGCCACCCAGGTGCCCCTTCTGCCCATTTTTAAATTGGATTGTTTGTTTTTTGGGTGTTGACTTGTATAAATCCTTTATTTATTTTGCATATGTCATTTGCAAATATCTTCTCCCATTTAGTAGATTTCATTCTGATTTTTGATACTATTTCTTTTTTTACAAAGAGTTTATTTATTTATTTAACAGACAGAGATCACAAGTAGGCATTGGCAGGCGTGGGGGGGCGGTGAGCAGACTCCCTGCTGAGCAGAGAGCCCGATGCGATGCGGGGCTCAATTCCAGGACCCTGAGATCATGACCTGAGCTGAAGGCAGAGGCTTAACCCACTGAGCCACCCAGGCGCCCCTGATTTTTGATATTATTTCTATAATATACCATCCATATATATCCTATTATCACAGGTTCTACTGTCTGTTCCAAAAGTCTATTTATCTGTTCTTCTGCCTATACCTACTACTGTAATAACTTTGATTTTTTTCATATTGATTAAGTAAGACACAGGTCAGCTTTTTTTTTTTTTTTTTTAATATTCCAAAACTTATCTTAGCCAATAAAGGGGTTTCTTTTCTTTTCTTTTCTCTTTTTTTTTTGGAAGACAGAGAGAGAACACAAGCCAGAGAGTGGGGAAGGGGCAGAGGGAGAGGGAAAGAGAATCTTAAGAAGGCTCCGTGTTCAATGCAAAGCCTGATGCAGGGCTTGATCTCATAACCCTGAGAGCATGACCTGAGGCAAAATCAAGAGCTGAATGCTCAACCAACTGAGCCACCCAGACACCCCTAAATTATTTTTATATACATTTTATAACCACACCATCAAAATTCTCTAAAACAGTGCAGTACTTTTTATTAGAATAAATACAATTTATTAATTGGCCTCCAAATTATATATTTTTAATCTTCCAGTTTTCAATCCACTAATAATGTTCATATGTCATTTATACAAATCTTTTGTGTGCTCTATAAAATATTTTTAAACGTTCTGGATAAGTTTCATGGCTCGTGTGGCTATGTCAATCTTATGTTTATTTTATTTTTTGTGTTGATTTTAAGTTATACCCAATGATAACTTCTTGTTTACTACATCTCCTATTTGACTCTTTTTTAAAATAAATTTTATTTATTTATTTGACAGAGAGAGAGCACAAACAGGCAGAGTGGTAGGCAGAGGGACAGGGAGAAGCAGACTCCCCACTGAGAAAGGATCCTGATGTGAGGCTCCATCCTAGGACCTGGGATCATGATCTGAGCTGAAGATAGTTTCTTTTTTTTTAATTTTTTTTTAAAGATTTTACTTATTTATCTGACAGAGATCACAAGTAGGCAGAGAGGCAGGCAGAGAGAGAGAGAGAGAGAAAGCAGGCTCCCTGCTGAGCAGAGAGCCTGATGTGGGGCTGGATCCCAGGACCCTGGGATCATGACCTGAGCCGAAGGCAGAGGCTTTAACCCTCTGAGCCACCCAGGCGCCCCCTGAAGATAGTTTCTTAACCAACTGAGCCACCCGGGACCCCTTGACTCCTTCTATTAAAGAGGAAAATTATTGTTTTTCTTAATCTTCTATCTGGCTACCTTTCTGAAATTTATATTAGTTTAAATATTGTTTCTGTGTATGTTCTGTATAAAATATTTTGTATCAGATGATAATGAAGGTTTTGCTTCTCTCTTACAGTATTTTTGTTACCTATTTCTTCTTGAGTTATTACTTTGGTCAGACCTTTAGTTCTAAGTTAAGTAGTAATACATAATAGATATTTTTGTTTTAGTCCCAATCTTAAAGAAATGTTACTCAAGTTTAGAATTATATTAAGTGTATATTTGCTGTGGGTTTTTGTGAAACAGAATTTACAGGCTAAGGGAATTCTTGCATCATTTTGATATCTTAAAACATTTTATCGTACATAGGTGTAGACAGTCAAGAAAGTTACTGTTATTTCTGTATTTAATTTCTATATATAATTTTTTCTTCTTTTCCAAAATAAGATAAATTTTATTAAATTTTTTGGTTATCTTAAACCAATCTTGCATTTTTAGAATAAATTCTATTTGACATGATTAATTATATTTTAATACCTTGAAAGATTTTATTGACTAATTATACTTGAAGTTTTTGCAAACTTGTTTATTAAATTATTTTTCATTTATTTAATTCCTTTATCAAACTTCAATATCAAGGTTACAACAACCTGTAATCAATGAACTCTATTGTCTGCAAAAATATTTGTTTTTGGAAGTCTGGTAAAAATTTTTGATGATATTGTGTTATTCTTAATTTGTTTACCAAGAAGTGGGTATAATAGTGTATTATTTATCATTTCATTTTCCTTAAATGTTAATATGTTAGTTGTGTCAATATATTGAAATACTCATCTTTATCCCAACTTTCAATTTCTAGAGTACTTTTTACTTGTATTTCTGAAACATCTATTTCTCCGTGTATTTCTCTACCTGTCTACCTGCTCATCCATCCACCTGTCCACACACACACACACACACACACACACACACCTTTTATTATTTTCTTTAATCAACATTATTTGTTGTTTTTGAAAACATCAAATGTAATTTGAATCATCAAGTGAAATTATATTTTTTGCTATAAATACATTTTTACTTTATCTAAAATATATGTTCTCCTTCATATAAAAGACACATTACATACAATATACTTTAAAATGTTTGAGACATTGATTCTTATTTTCTAATGGATTCTTCATATGTTCGAAGGTACATTTTCATGGGAAAAGTTGCGACTCAAGAATTTTAACATGCATTACAATAAATATCATTCCTCTATCCATATGCATTTGATGCATATTTAGTTTCTCCCATACTTATATAAGATAAATTAGTCAAATTGGTAATTCATATGACCTTGAACATTCAATTAAAACTGTGCATATGACAAAATACACTACACTGTTAATCTCAATGTCATTATTTAGTTCTTATTGGCATCATTGTATGAACAACATGAATGATTCACACGGAGAATCCTTAATTAAGCAGAGCTCAGGCACTATAAACAATGAGCATTTTGACATCAGGAGTGTCACTTTTTAAAGGCACTTTGAAAATCCTTGTAATACAAGCTACTAATAAATTCTTGATAAATTAAAAAGCCCAAATTATTATATACAGTTTTCAAGAGAAAAAATATATACTAATTAATCTGAATAAACTGGGCTGCTCATTGATACAAAAGATGACAGATATTAAAACTATCCAAATATGTTAATTAAATCACTGCCTTAAGTAGATAAATGCAAAGATATAATTATGGGCTAAATAATTGAGTCAAAGAAAAATTTACCAAAAAGGGAATTTTATACTAGGAGACAAATATGTAATCAGATATGTAGTTTGAAAATCAGTTTAAAATACCCACTAAATCGAACAATAAAATATGAAAACAATTTTTATTTGAAGTTCACTTGGTTAGTATTTGGTTTCACTTAGTTAGTTTATAATTTTGTAATATGCTGAGTTTTAACATTACTTTCATAGACAATAGTTATTTTTTCTTTGGCTTTGAAGAGACTTAGGACACACCAGCAAGAGAAATAAGATTTTTCAAGTGAAGTGTCATTTTTATTCCTTTTGAATATAACTGAGCCAACTAAATTGGATAAGTGTATATTTCTAAATTTTTTCTGTATCTTCTCAGGCCACAAAATATTTATATAATAATGAAGATCTGAATTGATAATGACAAATAATTTTTTGATAAATATTCTAACATGGAGGAATTAAATAGATACACAAAGGAACTCAGTTTTAATTGATTAGAAATTTAATTTTTAAAGTAAAAAAACTAGAGAAAATTTATTATTATATTAAAGAGAGCAGTTCTTGTTTAAAAAGATCATATGCTGGAGACTCAAACCTTGTATTAACATGCTCCCAAAGATTTTTATATGATGCTAATAAATCCATAATATCCTATAAAATTGCTCATAGTGAAACAATCTTAAAAGGAGGCAAATATATAGAAAAACATATTAGAAAATAGGTGAGTGATTTAATTTCTTAAAATCCTTTTATGTTAGTATATCCATACAAAAGTAACAATTGGCAATAGAAGTTTCTTTCTTTTCCTTCTTTCCTTCCTTCCCTCTTTCCTTCCTTCCTTTTTCTTCTTCCTCTTCTTCTTCTTTTTTTAGACTACTGCTAATAATTATACATTACATCCTGGTGGGCTTATTAAATATCCCTTTAAAGTACTTTTGGAGATCCCCTTTGCACTACCTGCCAAAAAGTTTACTCATTTAATATCCTCTCTTTACTGAATAATTTTTTAACTATTGGTAATGTGGTTTTACTATCCACAAAGTTAATGGAATTTGCCATAAGATCTAATACATAATAATCTTTAAGAAATATCAGTCATTTCTAGGGGCACCTGGGTGGCTCAGTGGGTTAAAGCCTCTGCCTTTGGCTTAGGTCATGATCCCAGGGTCCCAGCATTGGGCTCTCTGCTCAGCAGGGAGTCTGCTTCCCTTCCTCTCTCTCTGCCTGCCTTTCTGCCTACTTGTGATCTCTGTCTGTCAAATAAATAAATAAAATCTTAAAAAAAAAAAGGAAATACCAGTCATTTCTAAAAATGAAAAGGATGATAACATCCTTTTCAGTAATATTGCTATTCTAAATAATACTGGTGTTTTGAAGCATTTCATACTATATCCCAAAGTAACTGGACACAAAATCTTGCAGCACATCTCAAACTTCTGAAAATTGGAAGCAAGAAGCCCACTAGATCCAAATAATATTCGATTTATATAACAAAATAACAGTTTTGCTCAAGTGACATAAGCTAAAGATAATCACAACTAATGATTGCCACATAGCATAACATTATAAGACAGTATTTATAAACATGGTTAAGCTTTAGCACACAACAGCCCCTGGTGGAAATGCTAACACTACAAAACAAAAACACACAAGAAAATTGATCTGGTTTCTACAAATGTTCATTTCAAACCACGGGAAAATCTTTCACATTAGTAACCTGGCCAGGGAAATATACTATAACTATTGTTGTAAGTAGATACGTAGATGTAGATAAAATTTATAACTAATTTTCTTGGACATTCTCAGAAGGTAAATATTACTGGCAACAATAAATGCATAAATTGATTTATTTTGAATCTTCTATAGCTCACTAAGCACTTAATGCCACGAATCAGAGTCAGCTAAATAAATGAACAAATGTCTATATTTCTTCAAGTTTTCAGGAGAGTTTTCAAATTAACTATTTCTGAATGGTCGACAGTTTTCTATGCAGGATTTTTTTTTCACATTGTCCTATAAAAACAATGATAAAAATGGGAGGGGGCGCGACTGGGTCGTTCTGTTGGTTAAGTGTCCAACTCTTGATTTCAGCTCAGGTCATGATCTCAGTGATATTGAGCCGCATGTTGGGCTCTGTTCTAGGCATGGAGCCCGCTGAAGATTTTCTTTCTTTCTCCCCCTCTTTCCCACCCTCCCCACACACACCCTCTCTAAAAAAATATGGAAATAAAAGAAAGAAAATAAAAATTAAATGAATTCTACACAAAGAAAATGTGTGAATTTTTATTAGAGCATAAATTTTGACTGATGAAGAATTCCTAAGTTGAAATATGTGATGGCTAAATTTTTTTTTTTTTAAAGATTTTTTATTTATTTATTTGACAGACAGAGATCACAAGTAGGCAGAGAGGCAGGCAGAGAGAGAGGAAGGGAAGCAGACTCCCTGCTGAGCAGAGAGCCCGATGCGGAACTCGATCCCAGGACCCTGGGATCATGACCTGAGCCGAAGGCAGCGGCTTAACCCACCGAGCCACCCAGGCGCCCTGTGATGGCTAAATTTATGCATCAACTTGGCTGGGCCATGTTGCCCAGACATGTGGTCAAATACTATTCTGTATTTTTTGGCGGAGGTTTATTGGGATGAGCTTATCATTCAAATTAGTGGACTTTGGACATTTAAAGGAAATTGGTCTTCATAATGGGAGTGGGTCACGTCCACACAGTTGAAGTTTTAACTAGAACAAAGACTGACCTACCCTAAACAAAAGGAAGTTCTCCCTGCAGCCAGCCTTTGGATTTGAACTACAACATCAGCTCTTCCTGGATTTCTAGACGGCGGGCACAACCTGCAGATTTTGGACTTGCCAGCTTCCATAATCTTATTAGCCAGTTCCTTAAAATATATCTCTTTCTGTATATAAATATGCATCCCATTTGTTCTGTTTCTCCAGAGGACCATGACTAATGCAAGCTGCTTAACTGGATGTAGGTCATTTTGATTCTGGATGTACCAAAAGCTTTAGACTCTATAAGGAGGAGTGTTCAGGTTCTCCTTCTCACTGGGACCTTCCTTGGAAGTCCTGTGTAATCTTGGGTCACAGTTGGTTTGTTTTGCATATTTTGGTTATGATGGTGGTTTAAAAGCTAGAGATCTGCATTTACTTTTGCCTTCTTGATACTCTCACCCTCATGCATTAATGTCTAGCCATGGGGCATTCTTTTAGCTGCTTCTATCTCTTGACTGGAAAAGGTATAGACAATTTCAAATGTCTTTGGGAAACAAATAGGCAATGCAAATGAATTAAGATGCTTCAGTACATGTATATTAAACTAAAAAATATGCTGAGCTCATTTTTCTTGAATTTTTATCACTCTCTACTTTCATCTTGTTTTTCCACTTTTGATAGAAACCTAACTATTGATAAGAGTTCCCTATTTTAAGAGAAACAATAATGTAAGGATTACGATAAAAGGCGACTGACTTGGCATTAGGCTAAACAAAAGACCTGGTGGATAGAATGAGGAATTGGAAATATGCCATTTGAAAACTTCAGTTAGGAAATTCTACTGAAGTGTTAGCTTAAATTTGTAAGTAAATTATGTAAAAAATCACTCTTTTCATCAAGTATTCACAAGCTTTTGCACTTTATATTTTAACAAATTACTTACATTATACCTTAAAATTAATAGTAATGCATCATATCGTGCCAACACTTTGAGTAATGCTGTTATATTAGTTGGAATTTGGAAACCTTAATTACCCATTAGATTTTTCAATAAATTGAAGCAGATTCAGATTATTTTCCCCAGCCATTTCCTGCAGAGGTGACAGGGACTTTGGTAGTTTTATGAACAGGTTTCTTTCTTATCTCCAGCATTTAATTTTCACCTATCATGCTTTCCTTTTAAGAACCTTAAATCTGCTCTTATTCTGAAAATAAATATTTCCAGATACTTTTCCAAGATTTGGTGTACCAAATTTTATTAAAATGTGGTTTTAATAAATAATGTCTGTTGACAAATATCTAAAGGATTTCTAGTTCACAAAGTGTTTAAATTTTTAAAAAAATATTTTATCTATTTATTTGGCAGAGAGAGTGAGAGAGAGAACAAGAGGCAGAATGACAGGCAGAGGGAGAGGGAAAACAGACTCCCTGCTGAGCAGAGAGCCAGATGCTGGACTTAATCCCAGGGCTCTGGGATCATGACCTGAGTCAAAGGCAGACACTTAGCTGACTGAGACTCCAAGGTGCCCCAGGCCACACAGTTTTATCTTTTTAAAAAAATAACCTATTATTTTGATCCTTTACATAATTTCAAATGGGAAATTGAATTTTAATATCTGTACATTGAAAGATATCTTAAGAACTATGTTCATCCAAATATTTTTTGCATTCATGGTAGAAATGTTATTGATGATTTATATAAAGACCCATCAAAGAATTCCTTAATATTGTAATTTAAGAAAAACTTATTGTTGTTGTTCTCCTTTTTTTTTTTTTTCTTATTTCTTGGGTTAGATTTTCTTCATTAGTTTTTCTATAGCAATTCATTTGTTTTTATCCTGTGGACATTGTGAATCATGTATTTCCTTCTGTCAGCGGTAATTCGCAAGCTCAAAGCCAAATTTGTATTCTGCCATACAGAATCTATTCTCAGAATGAAACCATGTCTATCTCTCTATCTATCATCTATCTATCTATGTATCTATCTATCATCTATCTATTATCTATCTATCATCAATCTATTATCTATCAGCATCTATTATCTATCATCTATTTATCTACATCTATCTATCATCTATCTTTTTAAAGTGTCCTAATCCTGGGGGAAAGGCAGAGTGTAACTTGGGATCAAAAACTAAATGCCTGGGGCACCTTGGTGGCTCAGTCTATTAGGTGTCTGCCTTTGGCTCAGGTAATGATCTCAGGGTTCTGGGATTGAGCCCCACATCTGTCTCTCTGCTAGAGAGTCTGGGAGTCTGTTTTCCCTCAAAGTCTGCCCTGCTTGTGCTCTCTCATTCTGTCTCTCTCTCTCTCAAATAAATAAAAACAAAACAAAACAAAACAAAACAAAACAAAACAACCCTAAACCTAAAACAAACTCAATGCCCACAGATCGAGGGGACAGACAAGTACAAACACTAACTGTATAAGAAAATGTAAAAAGAAAAGCCCTAGGAACTCAAGGGTACTTCCCTATCCAAAGACATTCAAATTAAAAGTATTTCAGTATACTATAATAGATTAGAACTCCAAATCAACCAATGAATGACATCCCTGACACAAATTCAAACTGTGGAAGCATATAATACATTCCTCAAAATATGTGAAAACAAGTAAGCAAAGGTACAATAAATAAACACATAAATGGATATGTAAGCAAAGTACAATAAGCAAAAAGTACAAATAAGCAAAAAGTACAATAAATAAACATATAAATGGATAGGTAATTCCATAATATCTCAAAATGCATTTTTCTTTCATTTAATTATTTCCTTTTCATTGCAGTTTCCACCACTCTAATTAAGGGTCCAACAAGTATAAAATTATTGAATAAAATAATCTTCAGTTCCATGTTTAGTCTCCATTTTATCTATTCTTTCTGCACATTAATTTCAACTTTTCATTTTTTAAAATTTAAATTAAATTTAAATTTAAATTCAAATCCAAATTTAAATTTAAATTCAATTAATTAACATACAGTGTATTAGTTTCAGAGGTAGAGTTCAGTGATTCATCTTTCTTATATTACACCCAGTGTTCATTACATCACGTGCCCTCTATAATGTCCATCACCCAGTTACCAACCCACTCTCCAGCAATGCTGTTTGTTTCCTATGATTAAGAGTCTCTTATGGTTTGTCTCTCTCTCTGATTTTATCTTGTTGTATTTTTCTCTCCCTTCCCCATTCTCCTCCATTTTGTTTCTTAAATTCCACCTCTAAGTAAAATCATATGATAATTGTCTTTCTGTGATTGACTTATTTTGCTTAGCATAATACCCTCTAGTTCCATCCACATTTTTGCAAATGGCAAGATTTCATTTTTTTGATGGCTGAGTAATATTCAAGTGTATCTTCTTTATCCATTCATCAGTCAATGGACATTTGGGTCTTTCCATAGCTGGCTATCATGGACATTGCCGCTGTAAACATTGGGATGTGGGTGCCCCTTCGGATCACAGCATTTATATCTTTGGGCTAAATACCTAGTATATCTTTTCATTTTTAAAAAAAAATTCTTAGTCTCACACGTACAAAAAACAAACTTCTTGGCATTTATCTTACAATTTTGTTACTCCAGTGGTCTTCTGTGATACCATTCATTTTGTCTTACTTCTCTCTCTTTTTTATAAATTTAAATTCAAGTTGGTTAACATACAGTGTAGTATTGGTTTCAGGGTAGAATTTAGTGAGTCATCACTTACATATAATGCCCAGTGGTCTTCCCAACAAATGCCCTCCTTAATGCCTATCACCCATTTACCCCACCCCCACTCACCTCCCTCCAGCAACACTGTTTGTTCTCTTAACTATAGAGTTTCTTATGGTTCGCCTCTTTCTTTTTTTTCTTATTTTATTTTTCCTTCCCTTCCCCTATGTTCATCTGATTCTTAAATTCCATATATGAGTGAAATAATATATTTGTCCTTCTCTAACTTATTTCCACTTATCATAATACATTCTGGTTCCATCCATATCATTTCAAATGGCAAGAGTTCATTCTTTTTGATGACTGGGTAATATCCCATTGTATATATAACACCATTGCTTCTTTATCCATTCATCTGTTGATGGAGTTTTGGGCTCTTATATTCATGTTGTTTCAAATGGCAAGATTTCATATTGATGGATCTTTCTAAAAAAAAAATCCATTCTAATACCCTATGTCTTTTAATTGGACCATTTAGTCCATTTCCATTCAGAGGAATTATTGATAGGTATGAATTTAGTGCCAGTGTGTTACCTGTAAAGTCACTGTTCCTATAGATTGTCTCTATTCCTTTCTAGTGTTTGTTGCTCTTTTTTCTCTTTCCTGCTCAAGAGTTCACCTTGAATATTTCTTACAGAGGTATTTTAGTGTTCACAAACTCCTTTAGTTTTTGCTTGTCTTGGAAACTCTTGATCTCTCCTTCTATTTTGAATGACAGCCTTTATTCTTGGCTGCACATTTTTTCTGCTTAGCATGTTGAGTATTTCATGTCCCTGTCTTTTGGCCTGCCAAATTTCTGTGGACAGATTTGCTGCTAACCTTATGTGCCTACCCTTATAGGTTAAGGACCTTTTGTCTTCTGCTGCTTTCAGAATTCTCTCTTCATCTTTGTATTTTGATAGTTTCACCATGATATATCTTGATATTGACTTGTTTATGTTGATTTTGAGGGGAGTTCTCAGTATCTCTTGGACTTGAATACCTGTTTCCTGCCCCAGATTAAGGAAGTTCTCAGCTATAATTTATTCAATTAAACGTTCTACCCTTTTCCCCCACTCTTCTTCTGGATATGTGTGATATGAATTTTATTGCACTTTATGGAATTGCTGAGTTCCCTAAGTCTATATTCATGATTTAATAGTTTTCTTTCTCTCTTCTTTTCAGCTTAATTATATTCCATAAGTTTATCTTTTGTATCACCTACTCATTGCTTTGTTTCTTCTATCCTCATAGTGATTATATCTAGTTGGTTTTCTGTCTCAGTTATAATTTTTATTGCACCCTGACTAGTATTTAGGTCTTTTATCTCTTCAGCAAGAGTTTCTCTTGTGTCTTTTCTGCATCTTTCAAGCCCAGTTAGTATTCTTATGACTTGTTCTAAATTCTTGTTCAGATATATTCCTTATATCAGTTTTGAGCAAATCCCTGGCTGTGATTTCTTCTTTCGTTTTTTTGGCGGGGAGAATTCCTCTGTCTTGTCATTATGTCTTGGTTTCTGTGTTTTGCATGTTATGCCCATGAGGGTAATAGTAATATTAAGAATGGGTCCTACACTGTCCATGGCCTAGAGTTCCGGGAAGTGTTTCTGGTGTGTATTGTGTGCACTCTGCTGGTGTGTTTTGGTTACCCTTTCTTGCCGAGTTCTTCCTTGCTTGCAGTGGGAGTGTTTGGAAATTTAAATAGGTGTGCTTTGATTTGTTTAAGGTAAGCCTGATTAGAAAGAATAAAAAATTGTGATCCAAGAGAAGAGAAAAGGGAAAGGAACAAAAAAGCAAGCAAACAGACAAAGTAAAAACTATAAGCCTGATTCCAAAGTATAAATAAAAAAACAAAAAATAAATAAATAAAATATAAGGGGGGGAAAAAAAAAAAGGAAATCCTGGTCCTATTTTTACCAGAACTGAAACTAACACTTTGGAACACTCTAGAATCAATAGACTTGATAACATGGTGGGGGGCGGGGGCTGTGTCATTCTTCTGAGGGAGAGGCCCACTGTGCTGGCTCATGGTTAGACCTGTTCTTATAAAGATGCCCCTGTGACACAGTGGGGTAGGGTTTGGTGTAAGTGACTCAAACTTCCACTGGAAGTACTGGGTTTCTCTCTGAAGTCCTACCATGTTGGTGGGGAGAGGTGAAGCAGGGGAGTGGGGTGGAGGTGGTCATGAAAGATGGTGTCACTCTGCCTTCTCGTCCCATGGGAAGGGAAATCAGAGACACAGTTGTTCAGAAGGTCCTCACAGAAAGTGAACAATCTCTGCTCCTGTATCCCAGGATTTTGGCCAGATCCCCACCCTCAACCTGCCTGTACCCAGACTATCAGAATGCCTGGCACCACAGTTCTCCTATGTCTTATCTCTGGTAAGTGGCTGAGATTAAAAACTCCAAATCTTAAAGGACCTCGCAAGGCATGGACCCACTCCCCTCCATGAGAGGAGAGCTTCACAGTGCTGCTCCTGGAACCATTCTGTTCCAGAAAAGTGTGTGGATGTCCAGAGTCTATGTTGAAGCACAGCATAAAGCTCCTACTGGGTTATTTGTCCTCTGCATGTGTCTCTGTGTCCTGCTGTTGAATGGCTGCTCGATGGCACCTAGTGGGTCTTTTGTTCTTGGAGAGGTAATATACCCTCTTCCAAATGTGCAAAGGAAGGGAAACAGTTCTCTCCCAGTGCAAACCATGAGATCCCCACACCACAGCATCTTGTGTGAACCCTATGCACTTCTCTCTCTTCTGCTCACTCCCTCTCTCCTTAACCTCTCTCTGCTGAAAGGCTTCCCTCCCCTCTGCAGCACTGTGGCTTTTCTGTTAACATCTCTGAACCCTGCATCCACCATGTTTTATCCCTCCAATTGTGCAGATTGTTGCCTTAATCCTCAGATGATTTTCTAGTTGTTCAAATGATTTCCTGTTGATCTAGGTGTGTTCAAGGGATGAGGAAAGCCCAGGGTCCCCCTACTACACTGCCATATTAACTCCTTCTCCTATCTCTTCCCTTTTTTAAACCCACATCTAATAATCACTAACTCCTTTCTGATTTTCTTTGAAATACATCCAGAATCAACTCTACCATTTGTTATTTGGACCATTGCAATAGCATCCTAACTGGTCTCTCTGCTTTCTACTTTACTCTCTTACAGTTTATTCCACAGCAACAGCTAGGAAAAGCCAGAACAGTCAATTTTTTTATTTATTTTGAAAGGTAAAACAGTCACCTTATTCCAAATGCAGAAAATATAAAAAGGGCATATAGTGAAAAGCCGATCTTTCCTTGATCTAGTTCCTACTCCCCTTCCCATTTGATATCATTCTTCTTATATCTTATGTATTATTCAAAATTTATTTTTTGAATTTATTGGCAAATGTAAATGTGAACTTTTGTGTATTTTTATTTATTTATTTTCACAATATCACAATAGTTAGCAATGAATATTTCTTATTTCTACATTTTCTTATTACTACACACAATGTAATTTCTTCTCCTCCTCCTCCTCTCCTCCTTCTACTCCTCCTCTTCCTCTTCCTCCTCCTCCTCCTCCTCCTTCCTTCTTCTTCTTCCTTTTATAGATGCTTTATATTCAATTGCATGGTTGTAATATAGTTTACATATCATCTCCCTTACTGATCTATATTTAGTATGCTCCATGTCTGCTATTCCAAATAATGCCACTATCCTGCAATATCTGTAGAAAGAAAAAACAATCCTGATTGTTCTTTCAAAGGGTATTTTCATTTAAATTTTCCACGAATATAGTCAAATTGGTCTCCATGAGGTTTTATCAATTTATCTTTAGTAATGAATGAGGGTGGCCTATTTCCCACGCACTCACCAATATAGTGTGTTATAAAATTTTTGGAATGTTATTATGTGGTGCCTCACAGAGTGCCTGTAGATAGTAAGTGCTCAATAGTAATTTTTGTATTAAATTGACAAATACATCTGTTAGGATTGGCCTCATACAGGACAGGCTTTTTTGAATTATTAACTCTTAATTTCTTCAGTATATTTCAATAAGTGGAGAGTACATGGGGAGTGTTTATAACAAAAAATATGTGGATTAATGAAGAAGACATATTATTTCAATTCCAGATAGTTCTTATAATAGAAATATCCTAATTAGACTCAGGGTTTTTTTTTTTTTTATTACCTGATTTTAAAGAGAACAAAATCAGATATATCTTTAACATTTTTATTCTGGCCAATAGTATTCACAAAAAGATTATGGATGTGGGGAAAGAAAGAACTAGCTTTGTTCGAGCAAAGTAATTTATCACGCAATAACAATTAATATTTGTAAATGTGTATTAAATTCCACTAAGTTCTTTATAATTTTTATTTTATATATCTTGACAATAATCCTATGAGGTAGATGATATTGATAAATCCATCTTACAGATATAGAAACTACCTCTTAGAGTGATTAAGTCACATAGCTTGCCATAAATACTAAAACTACACATATATTTCCTTCCTATTTCAGGAAAGCTAAAACATTCCAACTCTCATAATTTATTATTCAGCTGTTACAGTTGGTGCATTTTGGTTTTCTTCCTATGACACATGATATTTTATAAGATTTTGATTGAAAGTCAGCTTTATTTGATAGAATATATAACCAATGGTTGCCTAGTTTCCATTTGGTAAATCTAAAGAGGAATGCAGTTATCATAGGGCTAAACCCACCTTCATTTACATTACTTCAACAGGTAAAATAAATTGTGTGTTTTAAATTTCCTGTTTCATAAAAAGGAAAAATGATCTGGCAGGTGATATGGATTTATATTTCTTTTGTGTATATGTGTGTGTTCACTGGGAGATAATTATATTTTCATTTGATCCTTTTCAATATAACTGTTCTTATCCTATAATATGTTATACTTTTCTATTATTTATTTTGTGGTAATTTAATATAAATTATTACTAGGTTTTAGTCTGGGGAGATTCCCCAAACTTCAGATTTCATATCTAGCAAAGGTACTGGCTTAATATGTAACTCACTCTTTTTTTTTTTTTAATGATCTCAAGTTTTTCTTTTCAAAGCTACAACATTTGACCAAAAAGGAATTGTAAGAACCAAATACTTCCACTGAACTTTAGAAATAATATGGACATATTTTGAAAAATATGTGTCTTCATGATAATTTGTTACGTGTGTTGAAGGCATATACTAGAAAACACAGGTTTTTTTTTCCTCCATAGATTGTTTAATCTCTTCATATCATTCATTTATAGATTTATTATGTAAGAATGATAATTTTAAGGTAGTTGACAAAATCTACCTGAATATTGCAAATAATAGAAACAAATATAATGCTGAATACAACTGGACTACAAAGAGAGAAACACATTAAATATAAGTGTTTGATTTAAAAATTAACTCTCAATCTTTCAAGATTTTTTCCACCCACTTGGATTATAGGATACAATCCATGCTTTTTTAAAAATGGGAACATTGGGGGCGCCTGGGTGGCTCAGTGGGTTAAAGCCTCTGCCATCGGCTCAGGTCATGGTCCCAGGGTTCTGAGATGGAGCCCTGCATTGGACTCTCTGCTCAGCAGGGAGCCTGCTTCTCCCCGTCTCTCTCTGCCTGCCTCTCTGCCTACTTGTGATCTCTGCCTGTCAAATAAATAGATGAAATCTTAAAAAAAATGGGAACATCGCCTGTTACCTGTCTGATATTATAGTTGTAACCAAAGCCATTTCTGAAAAGCTATAGGTTCCAATGTAAATCACACTTTCCCTCTGATATTATTATTATTATTATTATTATTGTTATTTTGAATATAGTTGATACAATGTTGCATTAGTTTTAGGTGTATGACATAATGATTCCACAAGTCTATACATTATGCTATGCTTACTACAAGTGTGTCTATCATCAGCCACCATAGAACACTATTAAAATACCATTGACTATATCCTCTATGCTGTGCTTTTTATTCTGTGACTTGTTCATGCCACAAGTGGAGATCTATATCTCTCAGTCCCTTTTACCTATTTTGTCCATCCCCTCTCCATGGCTGTTCCTCAAAAAATTAAAAATAGAAGTACCATATGATTCAGTAATTCCACTTCTGGATATTTATCCAAAGAAAATGAAAACACTAACTCAAAAAGATATGTTGTTGTTGTTGTTGCTGTTGTTGTTATTATTATTATTATAATACATATTATATATATTATATTAACATTATATTATATATAATTATATATAATATTGTGTATGTATGTGTGTGTGTATACACACACACACACACACACACACACAAAATGAGTTAAAAAAATTCAGTGTCATCTAGAAGGAAAAAGAAAAAAAGAGTTCACAAAGCCAGTCTGGAGCCTGAGAAGTCTACATGAAGTAAAGGAAGAGCCAGTCCTCTTCTGGGTTCTAGACCTGTACAAAATGGAGGAAACTTCCTCCAAAAGAAGCTCTTTTCACTTGCTCTTCCCAAAGTGTAGTTCTGATTGCATTGGCACTTCCAACTTAGCTTTATGTTACCTGCTGAAAATAACAAGAAGCCACTGATATTTTGGCAAACTCAGGAGATATTTTTATGAATATTTATAAGACAATGTGATCAAACATTTTATAAAATTGTATGCTAGCATTAAAATTATTTTACAATATTAGTAATGCCTGACATTCCATAAGACTTTCAGATTCTGTAGGCATTTAGAATGGCAAGATTGATTTTCCATGGTATTCATAAACTCATTTGTGGTAAATTAATTCTGTTTTTATGGATGTAGTTAATGTCATTCTTCAACAGAAGTCAAAACATCCTTATACTATCATCATATGTGCTTCCGTGAATACTGATGCTGTTAACATTCTGGAGTTTTAAAGAAATCCTATATCTATGTCTTCATAGAAAAGGATGAATCTTCATATAAATTCAAGGTATCTGGTTATCCCTTATATATTGATTTTTTTTTTTTTTTAACTTAGCCCATGTAGGATCAGTCTCATTGAATTTTAGGAAAGGGGTCACATAAATCAAAGAATGAATGCTCATATAGTAGAAGTAATATAAAAAATAAGCTAAATAAAAGAAAACTACATTTAATATTTTCAGAAAGCCCTGCAACTTTCTCAAGTGTGGATTAAAATAATTACTAAACATAATTGCATTGAGGAGTTTCTGAGTGAATCTTTATCTCTATTTTTCTTTTTCTTTCTTTCTTTTTTTTTTTTTTTTTTGGAGGAGGGAGAGATAGAATCTCAAACAGACACCACACCCAGTGTGTAGCCCAACACAGGGTTTGATCTCACAACCTTGAGATCATGACCTGAGCCAAAGTCAAGAGTGGGATGCTTAACTGACTAAGCCACCCAGGTGCTTTCTTTCCCTTCTTTTCTTTCTTTCTCTTTGTTTCTTTGTTTCCTTG